>NW_027531000.1:6897511-6984428 GCF_008692635.1 Crocuta crocuta
CGACGGGGACATGAAATCCTGTACGGACTGGGTTCCCCCGGGTGTGGAGGGAGACAGACGCAGCATCTGCTCCTAGGGCTGTGTTTATTTGGGGGGGGGTTTGCCGTGTTTCATTTCCAACTTTAAAAAGTTAGCCTTTAATACTTGCAATTTATGCAGGTAGTTGCAAATAGCCTCTTAGGGCTCGAAGTGCCTGGAATTCTGCCTTTAAAGGGCGCTTTGTTTCTCCATCTCCATCCCCCTGTCTCCCTGTCTTTCTGAGAGGGGTCCTCAGTGGAATTCTTAAATCTAAATGACAGCTACAATTTTTTGAAGTAGACTAAGAAAATCTTAATACATCACGTTAATAAAAGTGCAGTCATTAGGGAACCCTAAAGCCCCTAAAACCATGTGTCTCATGGTCCCATTTCCCACGGGTGAGGATCTTGTACGGTTGGGTGTATATTCTTTCCAGTGTAGTTTTATGTACAAACTAATATTGTTTTAACAGATGGAGTTGTTCATACATCTTTGCTTTGCTCCGTGTTGGTGAGTATTTGTATTTGTGGCTGTCTAATATCTATGGACACCCGTGTTACATTTTGACAGTTTTGCACATCTGCTTTGTTTGCCTAATAATCTGTCATGGAGATTTTTCCATATTGGATCTTAGAGACTCTCTGTGTCCCCGCTTTCTTTGTTTAATGACAGTGGCTCTGTGGTATCCCATTATACGGATATATCGCCATTTCCCTCCATCTATTTCTTACTGATGGACTGGAGCAGAATATAGAAATTGGAAGCTCTCTCAATCTGTCTCTCTACCTTTACCCCCCCACCCCGCACTGCGCCACATACACACATGCATGTACATTTATGGCACTTCTCTGCAGGGTAAGGAAGAGAAAATTAAGGTCATGTACATGTATATACATAACATACATGCCAGATATTCATAGCCGTGTGTCTATTCAGACACAGTGGAGTTGCTTCTCGTATATGTTACTTATATATGATTATTTTTTTGCATGGGCTATGGGAAGGCTGTGTTGGTGATGATAGTGAGGACCCTATACTTCCTAGAAAGCCTTGATAAATAAGAAAGAGACTGTAGGCTGAAGAGTCATGCTTTGAGCTTTGCAAGTGCTAGGTATGCACAGAATAATGGAGCACCCCTACTGGGGTAAGAAAAACAGTGGCCACAAGACCCTGATACTGAAGTCTAATGCATGGTGACAAGGAGATATTCACGAATGATGTTTCAACCAAGACAATGTCCCAGGAACTTGGAATTTTAGGAAGAAGGGTGCTAGGAAAGAAAGCACAGTCCAAAGTACTGGTTAGAGATAGAAAATAAAAAATAGGCTGGCAGTCAAAAGCATCAGGGTTGGGATGCATGTCTGGCTCACCGGAACACACACAACTCTTGATTTTGAGATCGTGAGTTTGAGACTCACATTGAGTGTAGAGATGACTTAAATAAATCAAAGTTTTAAAAAAGCATCAGAGTTGATGCCTTCTTGCCTAGGAATTTTGGGGTTGAATTAGCAAGCACGGAGACTCTTACGGTGAATTGCCTGTCCTTTGCCCACGGCTGCCATTGCTAATCATAGCATCCTTTTCCCTTTGAACCCGAGGCAGCTTCTCATCCTTCTGTCGGTACTGTTTCCGGTTTGTCCAAATCAGTCAGGGCTGACCAGCAAGATGAAATTGGTTTGCTGTTCCACATCTGGAGGGCCCTGCTCCATGTGAGGGGCTGGCTTTCTGGGAGGTGGAGCCTCACAGCGCCCTTGATGGCTGCCCCTGCACTTTCCAAACCTTTGCCATTCCAGGCAAATGAAATGCAAATGCATGAAATGCAAACACACATTCAAACCAAAACACAAACAAATAAAATAAAAGACCTAATATGGAAGAGTGGGACAAGCAAGGACTTCTGAATTATCCAGAGTGGACATAAAGCTACTTGTTAATTTGGGAACCTTGGAAACCTTGCAGGTGCCACGTAAGCATTATTTTCCAATTACTTTTGATTGCTTTTTCGTCTTTGTGCTTGGGAAAAAACTTTTTTCTTTAAGTTTTATTTTGAGAGAGAGAGAGCGCAAGCATGCGCGCGCACACAGGAGGGGCAGAGAGAGGGAAAGAGAATCCCAAACAGGCTCTGCACTGCCAGTGCGGAGCCTGACGCAGGGCTCGAACCCGTGAACCGTGAGATCATGATGTGAGCCGAAATCAGAGACTGACCAACTGAGCCATCCAGGGGCCCAGTCCAGTACACTTTTTATATGCCTGTTGAGGTAGCTCCCTGTACTTACTCAACTTCTCTTCCTTCATCACCTAAACTTTTAAATGACCTTGGCTTATTCTTCCTTCACATGCAGCATTCACAGCTCACTACCTCCATTGCCCTGTGTTTCCCAAATCAAACTTGTGCACACAAGAGCCTGGTTTGCCTCTGGTCAGTGTCAGGTGTGTGACCATGGCACTGGTCACTGGTCACCTCTTGGGCTGATTGGCCGTCCTTGGGTCTAGCTCACCTTCTTCACCCAGTCAGCGTGGCCAAAGAAAGGTGGGGTGGGGGCAAGTTGTAGGGGACACAGTGTGGCTGCCTGGGCTCCCCTGGCTGGGCTGGGGGGTTATGTAGGAAGGTGTGAACATGATAGACAATCACTGATGTGAAGCATACTTTACATTTGTGACTCAGCCCAGATGTAGCTTCTACTGTGATGTCACCTTGACCGCTGCAGCTTGCCTGGGTGGTCTCTTGCTCTGACTCCTGAGTGTGACACTGCAGTGTTCACAGTACTGGGTTTGTCCCTTTCCTAGGGACTTGAGCCCCTCTGTTTCGTGTCATGTGTCTCCCTGACCCTATTACTCAAAATAACACCCCTCCAGCCCTCTTTGTCCCCTTGCCTAACTTTGATTTTCTTTGTAGCTCCCGTCATGATGTACCCATCTACCTCCCACTAAAATCTCAGCTTACAAGGATTTTCTTTTTTTTTTTAATTTTTTACATTTATTTATTTTTGAGAGACAGTGAGACAGAGTATGAGCAGGGGAGGGGCAGAGAGAGAGGGACACACAGAATCTGAAACAGGCTCCAGGCTCTGAGCTATCAGCACAGAGCCCGACGTGGGGCTTGAACCCACAAACCTGTGAGATCATGACCTGAGTTGAAGTCCGGTGCTTAACCGACTGAGCCACCCCGGGGCCCCAAGGATTTTCTGTTTTGTTATCTTCTCAGGGCCTAAAATTGTGCTTGGCATATATTCGTGATTTGATTGAATGTTTGTTGTTGTTAAGGACAGTAGGTATAAGCAGCATAGTCCGGACAGGTGACACGTGGGCTGTGTGGCCTTGTAGTTAAGAGTAGGCACCGGAAATGAGGAAGAGCTGGCCTTAAATCATATTTCCACGAAATCCTAGCCATGCCACTTGGGGCTAGTTATTGCCTCTTTGAACCCCCATGGTCCCACCTGTAAAATGGAGGCAAAGAGTAACTCGAGATGTCTCTGGCATGGGAAGAGCTAGCCCTCAGGTGTGGAGAGGCCCCCTGGGGGCCAAGGAGCATGGGGAGCAGGACAGTACCTGCCCCACCTAAAGCAGCAGCCACTGCTCGGTCCCTGCAGAGCGTGACCCGTCTTATATGGCCTGTCTTTCAGTGTTTCTGGAGGTGATGGAAATCCAGAGTTTTGCATGTCAGCTCCACGAATACAGAACTACTCTGTGGGCCAACTAAAAGATGAGCGTAGCTGAGACTGCGGGTCTAGTGGGCTGGAGAATTTGTGACCTTTGACAAAAGCAAACAGGCAGCCTTTCAGATTTGTGAGTGATCTAGAAGCCTCCTTTTTTCCGTCTTCACTGTAACTTTTCCACTTTAAAGGAGTCACCAGTGAAAAGCATAAGCAACAGAAGAAAGATTGAATAAATTGAACATCATGAAAACTAAATAATTTGTGGGTCAAAGGATACCTGCAAGAAACTAGAAGGCCATTCACAGAAGGGGAGAAAACAATCGCAAATCCGGTCTTATAAGGGACTGGTATCTGGAATGTATTAAAAAACTCTTATAATTCAACCATATAAAAGACAACCCAATTAATAAATGGGTTGAGTAAAAGATTTGAGTAAAACTTTCTCCAGAAGACCTAAAAATGTCCAAAAAACCCAAGAAAGATGCCTAAGAAATCAAAACCACAGTAGTTATCACTTCACACCTGGTAGGAATAAAAATAACATGTATTGGTGAGAATGTGGAGAAATGTGAACTCTCACTCACTGCTGGTGGCATGTAAAATGGTCCAGACACATTGGCAAACAGTCTGTCAGAACCTCAAAGAGTTTAACATAGAGTTATCGTATGACCCAGAATTCTGCTCCTAGGTGAATATCCAAGAGAACTGAAAACATACACGGACACAAAGCTTGCACATGAACTTTTGCCAGCAGCATTATTCATGGTGGCCAAAGCATCTGAAACAACCCAAATGTCCATTGCCTGATGAAAAGGTCAATGAAATGTGCTCCAATCACACAATGGAATATTATTTCGCCATAACAAAGAACAAAGTACTGGTACTTTGTGCAACATGGTTACGTCTTAAAAACATTATGCTAAGTGAAAGAAGCCAGTCACAGAAGTCACACATCAGATGATTTCATTTATGCGAAATATCTGGAACATACTAGTCCCTAGAGAGAGAATGTAGGTGGTTGGTTGCCACGGGCTGGAGGTGGAGGGCTTGGGGACTGTCTGTGCCTTTATCCACCTCTGAGCCCAGGTCCTGGTGAAGTTTATTTTTTTTTTTTTTTAATGTTTATTTTTGAGAGAGAGAGAAACAGAGTGCAAGTAGGGGAGGGGCAGAGAGAGAGGGGGATGCAGCATCTGAAGCAGGCTCCAGCCTCTGAGCTGTCAGCACAGAGCCCGACGTGGGGCTCCAACCCATGACCATGAGATAATGCCCAAGTCGGATGCTTAAGTTTCTTATTTTTTTTAATTAAAATTTTTTTGTTGCTGTTTTTGGTCCTGGTGAAATTCTTAAACAAAAGGAAGCCATTTTCTTTTTTTAAATTTGGTTTGTTTATTTATTTACGAAATCATTTCTAACGAGGCTGAAGGTGTCACCTGTGGCTTCACACACCATCCATCCTTGGTTATGATGACTCTGCTTTCTGTGGTGCATGGCCTTCAAGAAACATTTTCCTCCTGCTGGATGTTGACAAATTGTGGGATGGTCTGGAGCCACAAAACTTATTACCTCTTGTGGTTTCAGTGAGGTTAGAACCTCAGTCTCTAGGGATGAGAAATGTGATGTCTGTAACCCACTCCACAAGGAGCCCTCCCTTAATCCAGCTGCAGTGTGACCTACACAGGCTGACCATACAGTCTCCGCCACCTTGATCACGGCGTCTGCCAGCGCAGGGCCGTGGCTCTGTGTCGTGGGCCCAGCTGTGGCGTTTCAATAAGCCATGTGATCAATGAAGGACGGGCCATAAAGCATCCCTTTGAAACCTTGAAAGGAATAGGATGTTTACAATAGTGAAGCAGGATGCTGGGTATCAGAGGACCGGCCACTGTAGCCTTTAAAAGCAAGGGTTAGTTAGAGACTTCTGACAGCTCTTTAGCCATTTCCTCCAATTGTTAAGGGATGAAATTTGCCATCTGGCCTTTCTTGTTGTTAAAACCCACAGGTCAAATGTTACAAATTCTGTCTTCTTCCACTAGGAGGAAGGACAAAGCAAGGGACTTCCTTATTCCAGCAAAGAATTGAAGAATTAGTAATAGGCGGTATGTACTGAGAACTCATGTTTTAAATTAACACCGTTATTTATTTATTTAGAGAAACAGAGCAAGTAGGGGAGAGGCAGAGAGAAAGGGAGACAGAGAATCCCAAGCAGGCTTCGAACTGTCAGTGAAGAGCCCGATCCAGGGCTCAAACTTAAAAACCATGAGATCATTACCTGAGCTGAAACCAAGAATCAGAAGCGTAACTGATTGAGCCCCCCAGGCACCTCAACACTGTTACTTAGAATAGGCACCATTCTAAATGTTTTACTGACACATTAAGTTTGCACAACCACCCAGAGTGCCTGGGTGGCTCAGTCAGTTGAACATCCGACTGGATTTCCACTCAGGTCATGATGCCAGGGTTGTGAGATCAAGCCCCACATCACGCACGCTACACGGATCATGGACACTGCTTGAGATTCTCTCTCCTTCTCTTCCTCCCTCCCCCCTCCTCCTCCCTCCCCCTCCTCCTCCCTCCCCCCTCCTCCTCTCCTTCTACCTCCTACCTCTCCTTCTCTCTTTGTCCCTCTCTCCCACAAGTGGGAGAGAGTCTCTTTCTAAAATAGAAATAAAAAATATAAGTGTACATCAAAGTATTAGATAAGTGCTGTTATTATCCCCATTTTACATATGAGGGCAATGAGGCACAGAGAGGTTAAGTGACCTACCCAAAATCACACAGGCAATGGGTGATAGAGCCAGAATACCAACTGAACCTGCCCTTGAACTCTGCTGTACTGACTCTGAGTGGCCTGCTGGGCTAACCCTGCTTCCAAAGTGTTCTGTGCTTCAGGACTCCTAGAACTTTTACCATGGTAATCGGCATTATAAATCTTTCCTATCTGGATAAAAGATATGATATTTTTCAAAGTAATTGCCCCAGTTAGGACATTTGTAATTTTGCAGAACGGAATTCAGATCCACCCAATCTGGTTCCAGGGTCCACTTATTAACCATTCAGTCACACTGCCTCTCAGTGTGGCCAACTTGTGCAACGCTGTTTTTTCCCTGAAATGATCAAAATGGGAATCATGAATTTTAAATCTATTTTAGAAGCTGATCAGAACTGTGATGTAAGTAAATATGACCTCTTTGTCTTGGCACAGGACATCTGTCAATTTTGCTGGGCTAGTATAGTGTCTGTTCTCCCTTCCTTGTACTCCAGTGTTCCTCTGGGTCCCGCACTCTCTCACTGCATGCAATCAAGGTGTCCAAGCCAAGCTGAGCAGACGCTCCCCTGGGAATCTGAGCCTTTTGTATTTGAGCCAAAAAACTCAGGCACAAAACATGGTGGGAACTGTTGAAGTTTTCTCTGGAACCTGAATGTAGCTGGGCTGCCTGAGACTGAGGCCAGTGTATCAGTTACCTATTGCCGTGGTGATGCTGCATGACAAACAGCCACAGAATCTTCAGTGGCATTCAGAAATAAACCTCAGTTGCATGTGTGGGGTCAGCAGGGGCCTGGTTCTGCTGCAATGACTTGTTCACATGCTGGGAAGTGGCTGGCTGTCGGCCCATCTTGGATGGCTTGGGCTGTGGCACCCAGCTCTGCTCCACTTGTCTCTTACCTTCCAGTAGACTAATTCTGGCCTGTTTTCATGGCAGTGGCAAAGGCACAAGAAAGCTCCAATACACAAGCCCATTAAAAGAGTGAAATTCCAATCTTCCCTTTTAAAAAAATTTATTTTGACACAATTATAGATTCATGTGAGGTTGTAAGAAATAATAGTAAGATCCTGTGTACCCTTTTTTAAATCCCATCACTGATGCTATCCTGCAAAACTATGTGGTACAGTAGGACACCCAGAATATTGACATTGATACAACCCACTGATCTTGTTCAGATTTTCGCCGTTTGCTGGTACTCACTTGGGTGCTTGTACATTCTTAGTTCTGTGCCATTTTATCCCAAGTGTAGATTTGCACATCTGTTACAGTCAAGATAGGGTGTAGTTCCACGACCACAGAGCTAACTTTGTATTACTATGCCCATCTTTACTCCTTTTCTAGAATTTTGTCATTTCAAGAAGGTTATAGAACATACATACAGCATGTATGTAACCTTTGGGGATTGGCTTTTTCACAGCTTAATTCTCTTTGGACATTCATCCAAATTGTTGAGGGTATACTTAGTTTGTTTCTTTTTCTTGAGGGATAATATTCCATAGTGTGGATATACCACAGTTTGTTTATCTCATACTTAGGTTAAAAACTTGATCAGTCTGTGGATTTTGAGTCTCAAGGGGGTTGGGGTCATGTGCCCTAGTTAGCTATGTCTTTAGTGTCCAGGGGAGACAATTCAAGAAAATATGTTGAATTGAACGGCCTTGGCATGAGGGCATCTGTTGTGTCTTTTCGGTCACCATGATGTAGAGTTGGTCTTCTTCACTCTGGCTTTCTGGCTGGGGATCTCCGAGCCCTGACTTGGAGTCAGATCTCCCATGGACCCATATTTCAGTGATCATATAGTAATTGTGATCCAGATTTTTGTTATCTTCACTCCACAGTATGGTTAATTGAGTTGCAAGTAACCCTTGAACTCTCTGTTAAGGTGGCTACCAGGGACCCCAAACCCCAGTGCTGAGAAATCTGGGGACAACTTCTGAGTCTGAGACACTGGGGTGTCACACACGGAGCTTTTCTGACGTCCTTTGGACCCAGACCAAAGAAGGTTATGGAACGTTCCTCTGTGCCATGTCCCCAGTACCTTAGAGTTGACTTTTACAGCTCTCTAGGCAGCAGCAGAGAAGGAAAACAGAATAAGGCTGTGACAGTCTTACAATATGCAGTGACCCTCCTAAAGTGGGTGGTGTCTGTGGAAAAAGAATGTAGATGGAGGACATGATGCCTTGTTATTGGGCCAGGCACGTGGAAGCACAGGGTGTGTTAGCTTCTTTTGTGGTTTTATTCTCTGCATGTTAAATTTCCCTAGTAATGACGATGATACTGATATAAGTAATAATATCAACTAACATTTATTCATTCATGCAACAAAACATAACCTTATTAGGTTCTAATAACCACCCTAAGGAAGGTGCTGGGACTACTCCCAATTCATAGTTGGGGCACAGGGAATTTATGTAACTTGAAAACTGGTTAGTGAAAAGCGGAGGCAGAAAAATGCCCTCCTAATTCCCTCCTGCTCAGCAGAACCCCAGTCTTTGGGGACAACAGTCTAAGCGGCATCTGAATTCTCAAAGAAGTGATTGCCTCTTTGGCACTGGGGCCTCACGCTGATCCTGTACTCAGCATTTTGTCTTCTCGAGCAGTTGTGCTGTATCAGAGCATGGCCTCTGATTTATCTGTATATTTAAATGTCAATTTAGAGGTGCATATTAATTTCTTCATAATTTTTGCTTTTATCACAAGGCTTTTATCATATATTCTGAAAGCACAGGCTGTCTCCTATAAGTCACTGTCAGCCACCTGTCCCTTCAATCAGATCCCTACTCAGTCCTAATGGGGCAGTGGAAAGAGTCATGGAGCAGCTGTACCATCACTGTTGGGAGTGCAGAAGAAATTAATTGAGAATCAAATATTTGCCTACTCCAGAGTGATTTATCACAATTAAAAGGAATAATTATTTGCCCTTTGGGTCGCATCAGAGATTTCGAGGGTTTGACTGCTGTAACATGTACATAAATCAAGCTACAGAAGATTCTTAGATTTCAGTTTGACACAGCAGAATTTTCCAGTTGGGATGCCTCTCGGTGCTCAGAGGAGTTGATTCCTATACTGGGTTATGGTTTTAAAGGCACTGGATCAGGAGCATTGAGGTCAGCCAAATTTCTCTTGAGAATCGCTTATGGAGGGTCCTTTTTGGAAACCAAGATCCCATCTGTCAGGAAGGCCAACATAGTTAACTCCCTCCTGCCCACCCCGCCCTTGCCCAAGCTGGAATTCATCAGGGTTTCTTCTGTTGAGCACAGATGTGGTCAGACTTAGTTCAGGCTTAGAGTGACTGTGAGGACAGCTGAGTCATACTTGGGATGTCAGTTCTCTGTAGAACACGTGCTCACCAAGTGCATGGAGGGCACAGTCATTTGCACTATTTCAATTATTTCCTTTTGCACTGCTTCTTTTATTTATTTATTTTTTTGGGTATGGGATTGAATTTGTAAAAATCAAACCCACTATGATATAGCTGTACTCTAGGGAGATGCCTAGAAGCTGTGACTTTTCAAAGTTAGAAAGTGCTTGGATGGCAGTTGTGGAAAATTCGGGCCTATAAACCATAATGACAGCTGGAATTGATTAACTTTCACTAATAATTCCAATCAAGCCCAGGGCTGGACCATGTGATCCTAGCAGATGTAGGAGTTAAAATGTAACACTGTCTTAGCTGTGTAGACCTTTATTTGTCTTCGGTAAGTCTCCTACAGATCTACTTTTAGGGACAATGTCTTTTAGAAACAAATTCTTGTGGTCAAGGTTTTTCATCGAGAAGGAGGCATTTCCCTCACGTGTGCCCATTAGACATAAAGGTGCTCCAAGAAGCTGTTCAGAGGTGAGAGTTTGCGGCTCCCAGAGATCATAGGCTTTTGCAGAGTGGAGAGGATTTTTGTGACTCCAAAGGAAGTGGGTGGTGTACACAGCAGTCTGCACATCTGACTCCGTGCGGGCTTGCCTGGGCTGCAGCGGCTTCTCCTAATTAACTCCACACAAACAGCCCTCACCTGCCTTCAGGCTCTTGAGGCCTTTGCCATCCCAGTGACCGGAAACTCTGCCACTTCTCCCCAGGGACAGCTGGAGAGCTACTTTGCATTCAGATAGGAGAAAGGGAAGTACCCGCAGCCACCCTGGGTGCCCCAACCCACGGAGGGTCACTGTTCTGTCATTTTCCTCTGGACTTGTTCCGTTTCCTGCTTTAATGACCAAGGCTTTACTTTTTGGCTAGCTATTTCCTGGTGGCGCCTATAATTGAGACTCAAACAGTAAAATATACATAACTGGCCGTTTTACCAAGTCATCATTTATGAATACAGCTCGATTAATTTGTTTAGTCAGATGTAGAGGAGCAATAAAAAGTGATTGACGAAAAACAATTAAAACAGTAAAAGTAAATTGTTTGTGTCCATTAAAACCTGCTGAGGCCGTCAGTTGAAAATTGTAGGCCTCAATGTGAAAATTAAAACTATTGATTCCCCCCCCCCATGCATGTGAATATCAGAGTCCTAATTTGTTTTGTTTTTACTGGCTGAAAGCCCCTGGGGTCACAATGAAGGTACGCCTTCAATAAGCTCTTTTGGTGGAGTTTATTAAAGATTTGGAAAGACAAATATGGATAAGAAATGACTGAGATATTTTAGGGGAGAATTATGTGTCTGACAAATGCCCAAGTCCCCTGCTGTATGGTAATACTGGGTAATTTATTGCATTTTGGGGGTGAAAATGGAAAATCAACTGCGGAATATCTGATATTCATAGGTTGAGTTTTTAGGGCTTTGTGTTAATTTATGTGAGTAAGATAGATATTTTTTTATTATTGTCATTTTATTTTTTTATGTGCCACACTAAATCTTGTATTCCACGAACTATTATTTTTTAGTGTTCAATTAAAATACTGACATAAAAGGAATTTTACATGGACAGATCTCGACTCCTAAGAAGAAAACTTGGGGGAAAAAACTCTCCGGATCAGAGGGGGAGGTTTTCAATCAGGAGATGTGATGGCATTTTACCTTCGAAGGCTGTAAAAACCGTGTAGCATGTTTGGAATTCCAAGTATTAGGCTATCTGTCATGGCATCACGTTGGGCATGAGTTAATATTAGGCTTACATACTTCATAAATCATCCAGTGAAAATACAAAGTGTTATATTTGGTGATGAAGTGAATGATCAATAAATAAGTCAGACTTTCTTTTAATCTTTAAGTCAGGCGTGTTTTTTGAAGAAGTTTTAATCAAGTTAGAGAGTCAGCCCTTTGAATAGAGCATTTAAAAAGCTATTACAGTTGTGGTGTTACCTGAAATTGAGTCTTAGACCCTGATTTTTCTAGGGAAAAAAGATTCAAACAAATAGCTAATATTTCCTATTTTAGGGGAATTTTTGTTCCATCACTCCCACCCCATCCTGAAGAATTTTCTTTTTTTTTTCTTTTTGAAAATTAAAAAAATTTTTTTTTCTAGGAGAGAGAGAGAGAGACAGCATAAGCAGGGGAGGGTCAGAGAGACAGGGAGTCACAGACTGAAACAGGCTCCAGGCTCTGAGCTGGCAGTCAGCACAGAGCCCGACGCGGGGCTCGAACCCACAAACCGCGAGATCATGACCCAAGCAAAAGTCGGACGCTTAACCGACTAAGCCACCCAGGCGCCCCCCCTGAAGAATTTTCTAAAGAGAATATAAATTCTTTGCCTGCAGGAAACGCTGTGGCTTTTTTTTCTCCTGTTTATTTTTTAATAGCATTGTTGAGATATACTTGACAAATGAAATTTGTATATGTTTGGGATGTGGGATGTGATGACCCGATAGCCATACACTGTGAAATGATTACCACAATCAAACTAATTAACACAGCTATCACTCACATAGTTACTCTTTTTATGTGTGTGGTGATAACAGTTAAGATTTACTCTTTTAACAAATTTCACATGTATTTAGTCACTGTGCTATACATTAGATTTCTAGAACTTAATCATGCATAAGTTACATAGGGAAGGAAACTTTCCTTTGCAGTTTGATCCACATTTTGATGTGGATCCTGCACTTTGATCCACATTTCTGCATCCATTCCAGTCCCTCTCTCCTCACGCTCCTCCCTGCACCCTCTTCTCCGCTTCCTAGGGCTCAGCCCCTTTTGTAGGGTTCCACTCCCCGCTTCTATGAGTTGGACTTTTTTCATATTCCACATATAAATAAGATCATGTTTTTTTAGGCTTAGTTTTTAAACTTTATTTTAAAGTTTATTTGTTTTGAGAGAGCATATGCGAGCAAGGGAGGGCCTGGGGGGCGGTGTGAGAATCCCAAGTAGGCTCTCTGCTGTCAGCTCAGGGCCTGACATGGGGCTTGATCCCTTGAAATGTGGGATCCTGACCTGAGCCGAAATCTAGAGTCACATGCTCAACTGACTGAGCCACCCACAAGCCCTCTGTGTTTATCTTTCTGTGTCTGGCTGATTTCACTTAACATAATGCCCTCAAGCTTCACTTATGTTGCCTCAAGTTTTGGAATCTCCTCCTTTTATAAAATCGAATAGTGTTCTATTGTATGTATATACCACATTCTATTTATCCATTCATCCAGTGACAAACACTTAAGGCTGTTTCTCTCCCAAGTTCATTGCAGCATTATTCACATTAGCCAAGATACGGAAAGGACTTGAATATTTCTTATACTATTGACTCTCAAATGTGAACAAGCTGGAGACACGTTTGTTCTAGAGGTAGATTTGTAGGCACTGCCTGCAGATATTCTGATGCAAGCAGGCATTTAAAAAAAGTGTTCCAGGTGGCCCTGACATGGGACGCCTTAGGACTACACATTGAGATACATGGTCCAGAACAGTGATGTCTAAATTTTGGGGGACCAGAATGTCCTTGAGAATCTCCTCAGAACAATCTATTTTTGTTTTGGCTAGAAATGTCTGGATTTGATGGCCTGACATTAAGAACTCCTGCTACTATATGTCTGTATCCATCCATCCATCCATCCATCCATCCATCCATCCATCCAATCTTTCTAACTATATATATCTAGATCTAGATAAATCTATTTCTTATATGGGGGGTGGGTAAGCAGTTTCACCGGGAAGAAGAATTAAGCAGAGAAATACCCAGACTTCATTTGGTTCCTATGCAACAACTTTTAATGGGCCTCCAGGGTTTACATAGCCTCTGAGCTGAGGGTTTTTGTGGTGATGTGGTGGCTTTTGGCTGGTATCTGGATGTGGGAGATGGCAAGTAAGTGGTGCCAGGTGTGCAGGCTATGGTGTTTTGATCAACCCTTTTCCTTACTATGCAGTTTTTTTTTAATACGGCTATAATTCTGAAGGTATTTAGGAAAATAAGATCATGTGCAGTTCAAGCTGGTAAATAGTAAATAGGGGTGGGGGCATGCTTTGGATGGAGGGATTTATTCCATGCCCAGTGGGGAGATCCTATCATAAGACCCACTCAGCTGTTTGTTGCTGCCAGCAAGGGTGATACACAAGAGGGTTGGGGGGGCCTCGAGGAGTCACAGGGTCCCATTGGACTAAGACTGGCTTTTGCTGTTGACTAACTGCAAATGTTGCAACACTTCATGCAGTGTTTTCTTAAAAACAAAGGAAAAGTGAATGTAGCATTTTAGGTGGGCCATACCACTCCATGGCTTACAACTGGAAAAATTTAAGACTCCAGTGAAAAACCTCTTCCCTCCCATACCTCTAAGTACTTGTCTAACTGAGGAGAAATCTGATGTAAACGAAAGCAGATCTGTATGGATATGTAATTATCCTTTTGATTTTAACACAGTTGGTAGTGTACGGAACACATTGTTTTTTCTAAGTTTTAACGTTTATGTTTGTTTTTTTCTCTGGTGCGGAATTTAGAAAGGGAATGTGATATCGCCTGTGTAAACTTTATTGCTGCTTCTCTCATACTAAACGTCGTGTGTAATCCTAAACAGATGCAGAGTGGGTACACACATCGGCTCGTTTCCTGAGGGCTGAGTCTTAATGATTTGGAGGCTTGCTCTGGGGTGAGGCCAGAGACATTGATCGGATTGTACAGGCATACCTCACAGATGCTGTGGGTTCGGTTCCAGACCGCTGCAGTGAGGGGACTATTGCAATAAAGAGAGTCAAATGAAGTTTTTGGTTTTGCGGTACCTGTAAGACTTACATTTACACTACACAGTAGTCTATTAAGTGTGCATTAATATTATGTCCAAAAGGACAATATGCATACCTTAATTAAAAAATAATTAATAAAAAAAGCTAACTATCTTCTAAGCTTTCAGCAAGTCCTAATCTTTTTGTGAGCGGAGGGTCTCCTTTTGTTGTTGATGGCACTGATCAGGGTGGTGATTGGGGAAAGTTAGGGTGGCTGTGGCAAGTAAAAAAATTGGACAACAATGAAATTTGCCTCATCGATTGAATCTGCTTTTTACTTGAACACTTAGAAGCCAGTGTAGGGTTATTAACTGGCCTAATTTCAATAATTGCTATGTCTCAGGGAGCCCTGAGGAGAGAGAGAGAGATGGGGGAAGGGCTGGTTGGTGGAGCAGTCAGAATCCCCCACCCCCAACCTTTATTAAGTCCCTGTCTGATTATGGGCACGGTTTGTGGTGCCCCCAAACAATTACAGTAGTAACATCAAAGGTCACGGATCACCATAACAAATGCAATAATGATGAAAAAGTTTGACATGGTGTGAGAATTACCAAAATGTGACCAAGAGACACAATGTAAGCAGATGCTTTGGAAAAATGGCACGAGTAGACTTGCTCATTGCAGGGTTGCTGCAAACCGTCAATTTGTAGAAAACACAGCTGCATTTTGAGTATCCACCAAGAACTCAGTGGGAGGCTATAAAGAATAAAAATAAGGAGCGGGATCTGACTTACAGTGGACGCAGTGTCCCCTCAAGCTGATGTTTTCCTGCGACTCAGGAAGGGGTTCTGGGTGGCTAACTCGTGCCCCTGTAGAGCGCTCATCTGAGAATCTGGGCTGGGAGCTGTGGGCGTGGCACTTTTTCTTATCTGGAAGATCAAACTCTGTGGTTCTCCAATCTGATGATGAACAGAACTCCGTGGGGCATCCAGAAAGCCATGAACTCCAATAGTCCTGACGTGGGCGTCTGGGAAATTGCATGACTAACTAGCCCTCGGGTGATCCTGATGCTGGTGGTTCATGTGTGGGCCAGGGGCTTTCTACCATCTTGCCAACTGGAAATTTGAAATTGTTTCATCAACGTCTCTAAGAGCTATTTTACCTTGACCACCTTAATGTGGCGTTAATGTAGATTTGACTGCCCACCTTCAGGCTGAATCTACAGCAGGTAAAACGTTGTCGTCTTAGACAAAACAGAACTTTCTAAGCCATGGACCACAGAGCCCTAAACTTTCCCACCCATTTAATGCACCAGCTGTGATTCAGACACACCTCTCCCCCCTCCCCCTTTTCTCAGTAGGAACAGGTCTATTCCAAACAAGGCAACTTTTTAACCCTCTCCCCAACCTGGGAATCCCACATTAAAAAAAATCTCTTTTTAGTATTTATTTTTGAGAGAGAGCACAAGTGTGAGTAGGGGAGGGGCAGAGGGAGAGGGAAACACAGAATCTGAAGCAGGCTCCAGACTCTGGGTGATGCAGGGGTAGAACTCATGAACCATGAGATCATGACTGGAGCTAAAGTCAGACGCTTAACCAACTGAGCCACCCACGCACCCCTGGGAATCGCACATCGCTTGCAGCTTTCTGTTCAACTCAGCACATACATAGATACGTGTGCATGTGTGTACTACAATGTTTACTTCTCATCTAGTTGCATCTGTATACACCTGATGTTCCTTCTTCCACGTGACAGGGACCAGCATTTCTAATACCAGCATCCCATTTTCCTTGTTTTCATGGTGTGATGGTTAAGCTGTGCATGTTTATTACCGTGTGTTTTGGGACCATCTGCATCAGAATCACCTGGAGAGCTTGTTAAAACATGCGTGTTTCTTACCACAGCTCACTGAATCACAGTGTTGGTCCCAAGGCCATGGAATCAGACTTTTAAGCTCTTCCCCGAGGTGATAATCCTAATGCCAAGGCCAACATCTCACTGGTGGCTGATACACATGTGGTCCTATTTCACTGTGATAGGCCAGTGAACGGAAACAAGTTCCCAGTTAGGGGCTTCTTCCACACCAGGTCAATATCCATGTCTCACTATGGCATTTGTTGCTGCAGAAACTTTTTCTTGTTGGCCTGTCTTCTAGCACAATACTCCTCAAACTTCACTGTGCATGTGAATCCCTTGGGGAATTGGCTAAAATGCAGGTTCTTTTTATTTTTTTAAATTTTTTTATTTTAAAAATTTATTTCTGAGAGAGAGAGAGAACATGAGCAGGGGAGGGTCAGAGAGAGAGAGGGAGACACAGAATCGGAAGCAGGCTCCAGGCTCTGAGCTGGCTGTCAGCACAGAGCCCGACGCGGGGCTTGAACCCACGAACCGTGAGATCATGACCTGAGCTGAAGTCAGACGCTCAACCAACTGAGCCACCCAAGCGCCCCTAAAATGCAGGTTCTGAGTCAGTGGGTCTGGGTGGGGCCCAAGAGTCTGCATTTCTAATGGGCTGTTGCCCGATGCTGCCACGGCTGCCAGTGTTGAGCAGGTTGCTGTCTGCCTCTGCCTGTCTGTAGAGCTGAGGCTGGTCACGTGGATCTGCCTGCCCGAGGCTGAGTGTCGTAGTCCCAACTCAGGATTCCTCTGATTTTATTTAATTTTTGTAGGGGAGGGAAGCCCAAGACCCCTGGGAGAGAGGCCAGACAGAGTCTTTGGTGGAGGAAGGCAGCCAATTACATCCCTAGCCCAAGGGCCCTCTCGGTCTGGCGCAGTGGGACTGGAACTGAGTGGGAAACAGCCAGTCTTCTGCAGTTCTGGGGGGTCTCGGGAGAGCAGAGGCCGTCTGTGCTTTAGTTTGTAATTAAGGGGAGAAGGGTTCAACCTAAAATGTTGCTTAAGGGTCCTGGCTTTTAAATTTACATCGTCGAGTAGCCCATGAGTCGAGCCACCCACTGTGAAAATGTCATTTCTGAGATTTTCCTTGTCAGTGGCTTTATGGAAATACTTTAACTTGTCCCAGTATGAAGCTTAATGGGGACGCCAGATCCGCTGGGCCGGAAGCGGAGACACACTTTCTTCATGTCTGGTTACGGAGCTCTTCTTCCTTCCTCTCATCAGCCTGTGTCATGGAGGTGATGTCTGGTTTTCTCAGGCATCTTCTGAGGGGAACGGACTTCAAAGTTCGTAGAAGTAAGACTGTCACTGGACAGAGACCTGCTTTGCGACATTTTGAGAGCACTTTTCAGATGAACTTGCTTGGTGACTCTGTGCTTTGTAAAGTTCCCGAGGAGTGAATCTGGGCCATTCATCTGTACCCTTAGGGCCCTGTGCTGTAGTCTGTAGCACGTGCATCACTGTGTCATGCTGAGCCTGGAGCTTGGGGAGGGGCAGGTCTGAGTCCCTTGAGGTTCCTAGGAGCAGCCAGTGCCAGCCTTGTGCCTGGTACATTGTGAGGACTCAGTACATACTTGGATGCATGTGGATGCTAGTGCCAAATACATGCTTTTTATGTAATTTAATGGTTATTACTCCAAAGATAAAGGAAGATGAAACTTCAAAAAATATCTATTCATTGGATTCACAAAAGGGCTTTTTCCTTTTACCAGGAGAATAAGCTATTGAGGCCAAAATGACAGTCATGCATGTTTATTTCAATTCAGTTGGTGGATGGAACAGCAAGCTTTGTAGCCTCATTGTCATCATATCCACTCAGCTAATCATATGCCTGTGACCAAAAATGCTAGATATGTCTCTCAAGTGTTTCTTTCATTATCCCTTAGGGATAGTCTCCAGTTTTTACATGGACACATGGAAGCCTATAATAAAGGGTACATTTCCCAGTATCCTTTGCACCTAGGCATGGTTGTATGATGAGTGTAAAGGAGGCACATGTGATTTCCAGGAACTATCATATTACTGTCTGCCTGCTTCTCACTGATGGACTATGGATGTGATGACTGGATTTTGGCAGCCATGCTGGGCTGTGAACGTAGTAGCACAGTGAGAAGAGGGTCCCTTTTCTAAAGCTGCGCTACCAGCCCTGCGCTGCCCACCTCTGGACTTCATTTATGTGAATCGAGCCACTGTTATTTTGGATTTGATCTCTCCGCTAAACTGAATCCTACCTAAAAGAAGAATAAGAGAATTAGAATCCTCTGAAATGACCTTTTTAAGGCTAGTTTTGGAAAACCTGCTGTGGTTCAAGTCATACATGTGGGTTTGCTCATGATAAGGTTTTGGAAAATGTTGTGTGAGCATTAAAAGAATGGGCTTGGAAGTGTTTGGGTCTTAGTTCCCATGAATCCTTGGCCAATCTCTTTAGGCTTTTAAGTTTCCATCTTGCTGTCTATAAATGGGGATCATGACGTCGTGCCTGATTCCTGCTGTGCCTCCCCTTGTTACCCTGAGTTGGGGAACCTCCTTATAGCTCATTCTCCAAGGGCCAGAGCAATTTCAGTTCAGGAAGATATCTCTTGTGCAGCTTGTCTTTTTTTTTCTTTTTAAATTAACAAAATGAAATAGCCATAGAAATATAACTCGTTAAAGCATGTAAAATTGTTCGTTCTTTGATGTGATTTTAAGTTCTATTATAGACCATTGGCTTTGACCATCTTAATGACAGTTCATGTAGCCTTTCTTAATTTGACACTTAGCAAGTACCAGGGATTTTTTTTTTAAGCCCTGGGAACAAAAACCAAAAGCGAAAACAAACAAACAAAACGGTCATGATGTGATTGTACCACTGCAGAATGTAAAGCGATTGCCTGCATGCCCTTCTCATTACAAAGCAGTTGTACGCTTTGCAGATAAATGTTCTTTGGGGGATAGAAAGGTGGAGATTCTGACGATGTGATTCTTTTGTTTGGTCTCATTTACAGAAGTACAGGTAAACTGATTCCTAGTTAGTGGGGCCACTGTACATGCAAACCAGATGTTGACTATGCATTCCTTGGTACTCTGAACTTGACCTGGGCTCTTAATTTTTTAGTCTTCTGAGAGTCTAGAGACAGAGTCCCCCTTCCCTGGAGCTCTGCAACTTCTTGGTTTTCTCACTGCTTTCTGTGTCCTGCACTCCTGTTTTCCGAGAATGCCTGTTGGGTCTACATGTGCGTGTATTTAGTCTTTCCATTTGATTGTAAGGAATTTGAGATCAGGTGCTATCGATACTTATAGGATTTACACGCAGGTCTTAGAGCCAATATTTTATACGCAATCTCTTCAAAGCTGGACTGATTCATGGGGGCAGCGAAGATTCTCAGAGCACATAACTTCTGCCATCGCTCTTTGTGAAGGTAGAAACCCGCAGATGGACTGCCCCAAGGCTGTTCACCTGCACAAACGGTCCTGAAGTCTACTCAGCTACCCTAGTGGGGTGGATTTCCTGTAGCAGAGAGCTTGCCCCTGTTTCTAAAGGTCGGCACCATTACTGGCTTCCTCTCCTTTGCCTCCTCTGTTTTATTGTGCCCAATAAAATGCAGTGGTTATTTTACTATTTAATAATTTCTAAGATCAAAGGAAGTTAAGTAGTCATTTCTGCTTTTATTAATTAGTCTTTTCGTTTTCAAATTAGTTTTCCATTGATGTTCTCAACAGATAAATGCAGTGTCATTTATTCATCTCTGTGAAGGCCATTTAAAGTCTTAGTGGATTCAGCTTTTTAATTTATTCTTGAATTTTAAATAGGAAAAAAAATTAGAGTGTGAGTTAGAACAGATATGTTTAACAAGACATAGAAGCTGCTTTTGGCCCTTTGAGTCTCGTCTCTGGGAAGCATGTGAACCATCCGTGCACCCAGGAATCCTGGATTCCTGCACTTCTCCATGCCCTCTATGGCAGTGAAATAATTAAATCGAATCATTTTCTAGTCTCTGTGGCAGACGTTCTAATGGTGTTTTTGTTCTACTTAATAGAACTTTATTCCAGAATGTTTTGGCACTTTTAAGTTTCGGAAGGTTAGGTGTTTTCATTCTTACAGGAGGCACCTATGCCTGTGCCCTGAAGGTCCGTGGAGTTTCATGTAAGTGTCACACTCCCGAGTGGAGACGGGGGCATTGAGCAATCCCGATCCTGGTGGGAATCATGGAATGGCCCCGTCTGGCAAAGAGCATGAGTTGTGTTATGTGTGTGCACAGTGAGTTTCCTAGGTATGTGTATGGGCAGTGCCACACTGGGTCCCTTCATCAAAGCAGGGGGAATGGTATTTCTGCTTTAGGAAAAAGTTGCTTTGTTTTCCCATAAACTAGACTGGTGGGGAAGCCCCATCTATCAAAGGGAAGGTAGCTCACATGGCTTTTTAATCTTACCAGATTGCTTCCTAATTAGAAATTAAAAGACCTGGAACTACCTTGAACGTGAATAAATATACCTCTTAGGTCAGGGTGGAAAAGTTGATACACCATGTGTTACATGAAAGTCTTTTTGGGCTGTTTGGAGTTTGATGTTCCTAGAGTTAAAACAGCCCTTGAAAAAAATGAACATTCCGTGGTACCAACATGCAAATATTTGTAGGAAAACAGCAACAGACCATATCTTCAAGGACTTGAAAGGCTGTTTGGCTTGTATTATCTTCCCAGAAGCTAAAGGCTGAGAGCCAGCCAAGGCAGAACCTTCTAGTCTGAGACACTAGCTCCTGTTGGAAAAGGCACACAGCAACAAATACTGCCAGACCTTTATTTTCCTTTTGATTTTTTGTTTAACTGCAGTTTTGATTAATGACACACATCTTGATGTTTGGCTTGTGAGGCGTGAATGCTTTCCTGCTCTTTCTCAGTGGAGGCTGGGCTGAGGTAGCAAACAAAACCTAATTAGTTATTTTGAGGTACCCCCTCCCCGCCCTATTTGTTTCTGAGCCTTACCTTTGATTGTCTAACGCTGTGTGGTCTGTGGACTCTGCTGGCATGTAAATTTTTAAAAATAGATTTATGTATTTATTTGTGTATCTATGAGCAGTCTGCCTGCTATGCATATGGAAATATTTAAGAGAAAGCATACTCATGTCTGCACCTTACTTTGAAATACATAAAAAAAGAGACTGGTGGATGAGTAGAGCAGTGGATGGGCATGTGAGAAAGCCACACAGTAAAATAGTAATTGTAGAATCTTCCTGGCGAGCACCTAGAAATGCCCTGTAGAATTCAACTTTTGTGCAGGTATGAACATGTTTACAATAAAATATTGGGAGGGAGAGAGGGGAGGAGTCTTTCATGTAGGATTGTCACTCAGAGGAAGCCGAATCTCTGGGAATAAAATAGTTTGTAGCATAACAAAAGTTCCGATGGACAGGCAGACTTGGGGTGGTTACTGCCTTGCGCAGGAAGGCTGAGGTGGGGCCTCTTTCTGGGTGTTACGTGTGAATCTGCCTCTGTGTCTTCTTCAAGGCTCTGTAGTACTCCATTTGTGTGAATGTGCTGTAAGTAATGAACCGGTTTTTGACTGGTGTTTCAGTTGGCCAGACTCTAGCCCTCTGAGCTTCCACGACAGCATACCACGGACTGGGTGGCTTAGACCACAGACCTTGATTTTGTCACAGTTCAGGAAGTCCAAGGTCAAGGTGCCGGAAGATCCAGTTTCTGGTGATGTGGCTTCTCCTGCCCTGTGAATGGCTCCCTTCTTGGTGTCCTCATGTGGCCTTAGCTCTGTGCTTCTGCAGAGGGACAGACCTCTGGGGCCTCTTTGTCTTCTGAGGAGGACCCAGCTTGTAGGGCTGGCTTCTTAGGGCCACTCTCATGACCTCACTTAACATTTATTACCTTTTTGTGTATAAATGGGCAACCTTTGGTCCTATCGAATCTCCTTTGGCCTTTCTTCTTTTTCAAATGACACCTGGGAAGAGTGCCTTCTTCAGGGCTGGTGGGGGCTTGGTTCATCCGCCTCCTGGGGTGCCCGTCTCTCCCTTTCCTGCGTGCTTGGTGTTCACCGGTGTGTATGTATTTTCCTGAATACGGGGCGCGTGTCCTAAGGGGCCTGGTCCTCAACGTAGTCATCACTCCTGGGGCTCTGCGTGAGGAGTTGGGGGCAGGAGGAGGCAGAGGAAATGGGAACCCAGCAGAAAGAGGGTTCCAGGCTGGCCCTGGATGAGGGTGCTTCTGTCTGCCCAGGCTTAGGCAGAGAACCATTCCTGAGAGTAGAGTGCTATTCCCATGGAAACGTGTGGCCTCCTTCGCCCCTCCCTGGGCCCCCTGTGTGATGCTGTGTCTGTGTATTCTGTACAAAGTTATTTGTCCTTTCCCTTTGTAAACTACATTTGACACAGATTAAATCAATACAGACAAACAGAAAAACCCTAACATAGGCTCTGTCTCCAAATAGCCACATTGGTGGCTAGGCTTCAGCATGTTAATTTGGTGGGGGACACAGTTGAGTCCATAACAATAAAAATTTAAATTGTTTCAAATTTGAGATTACGATAAGCAATCCTGCAATGAATTTACATGTACACTGGAGGTAAAATTTGTGGTTTATAGATATACACATTTAACACAGGATAGTGATGTTTATCTGTTTGAACCAATTTGCATGATCATCTCTCTATTTTCTGCGTATTGTCCATAGTCCCACCTATGGATCAGTCTTTTAAATTTATTTTTTTTAATTAATTGTGTTTTCAAGAAGAGTGTGAGAGGGAGAGAGAATCTCAAGGAGGTTCCATGTCAAGTGCAGAGCCCCGTGTGGGACTCGATCTCGTGAGCATGAGATCATGACCTGAGCCGAAATCGAGTCGAATGTTAACCAACTCAGCCACCCAGGTGCCCCTTGGGGGACATTTTTTGTTGTTTAAGCCACCCGGTCTGTGGTGTTTGTTATGGCAGCCCAGCTGACTTAGGCCCACCCCACCCAGGAAATCATCTCTTTCCTTGGGGCAAGGATTCCTATTGTTTCCCTTTACCCACTGCCCCCTGCCTCTGCCTCTCTCTCTCTCTCTCTCTCATATCCCAACGACCTAGAACAAGGTTTTATGTATAGTAGCCATTTAGATACCTGCTAAATGAATGAAGAGAATCTGACTGTTTTGATTTTGGTTTTAATTTGAGAATGTCTGCTAGGGTATCCCAAAGTTATTACATCAAAGAAGCCTACATACGATAAAGTTTGTCTTTCAAACAGATCTCTGTTTGTCTCTGGTTGTCTCAGGGCAAGTCGGGAGGCTCTATTATACTTCATATACTTAGTATACTCTTCCATCTGTGATTCAGAATGGCTGCTGTTGCTCCTGCTATCTCTTCTGTATCCTAACCAACAGGAAGAAGGAAATGACGATTAAAGTTGCATTCATCTATCTTAAAAATCTATCTCGTGTTGGCATACATAATTTCCCTTCACATTTGATTGGTCACAAAGCCACATGACTTATAAAACTGCAAGAGGGGCTGGGAAATACAGTCTTGACTCAGGTGACCATATGTTGAGCTAAGACTATTGAAGGAAGGAGGGGAGAATGAATATTGGAAGGTAGTTACTCTGGTAGAGGGAATATAGGAAAATGTATTTTGAGTGCCTAAATGCTGCCTTTTAAATATTTTACTTTAAAAATCAAAAGAAAGGGGGGCGCCTGGGTGGCTTAGTCGGTTAAGTGTCTGACTTTCACTTAGGTCATGATCTCGCGGTTCATGGGTTCGAGCCCCGTGTCAGGCTCTGTGCTGACTGCCAGCTCAGAGCCTGGACCTATTTCAGAGTCTGTGTCTCCCTCTCTCTCTGACCCTCCCTTGCTCATGCTGTCTCTCTCTCTCTCCTAGAAATAAATAAAAATATTTTTTAAAAAAATCAGAAGAAAGGATAACTAAAGTTACTTTCTTGTGTGCCTTTGAATTTTAAGTGATGAGAGAATTTGACTCCTACTCCAGAAATGGTATTATTAAAAAATTTAAAGCCATATTCTATTTGAACGTGTGGATTTCTTTTTATGCCTCAAGATGAGAAAAGAATGGCTATGTAAAGGGAATGAAGAAAAATTAGCAAATTATGTGGTAGTAATCACTAGAAGAACTAGAAATAAAATGGTTTCAAATGGTTGCCTTTGGAAGTAAAGGAGATGTGACATGAAAGTATTTCTTTTATTATATGTCCTTCTGTACTGTGACTTTTTAAAACTCATGTGCCTGGACTGTTTTAATGCAAATGAGACCTCTTAAAGAATAGGATTTTATAAAAATGAAGATTGAAAGTATAAACTAAAATAATGTGATGAGAAGAATACTTAAAATCAGTAAGGTGGCAAGTTCAGAAGGTACGGTTTTCACTCTTTCTATCTTTGTCTTGAGGATCAGAACTGAGAGCTACAGGCAGTTAAAGGGTCCAGGGCTTTTTTTTTTTTTAATTAAAAAATAATTTTAATGTTTATTTATTCTTAAGAGAGAGAGAGAGAGATCATGAGCAGAGGAGGGGCAGAGAGACAGGGAGACACAGAATCTGAAGTAGGCTCCAGGATCTGTGCTGTCGTGATGTGGGGCTCGAACCCACAAACCATGAGATCATGACCTGAGTCGAAGCCAGATGCTCAACCGACTGAGCCACCGCCCTGGTCTAGGGCTATTTAAAAATAAAAGTTGTGCTCTAGGGACTAAGAACGTAATGTCCCCTGATTCCTCCCCGTGGTGCTTAGGTGAGGATGGACTCCCTCAGGGAGCTAGGATCTACTTCTGTTCACCGCAACTTTCAAGACATTTCTGTCCACTCCATGCTTCCATTTTAGGAGTCATGCACAGAAAGGTAAGTCCATGTGTGATGTCTTCCTTGACAAAGTGATGCGGTTTAAGTAAGATACTCCAAATATGAGCCCTGTGTCTTGGTGATATGTAAACCCTAAATTGCGTGTAGTGAGTTGGAAGACTAAGTTCGCTGTCTTCTGCTCCAAGGTAGCCGAGGGGCTTCTTGGAGGCATCCTTCCTTGCTGACCAAGGTGAGCTCCTCTCCCCTCCACATCCATTACCCTCGTGTTGTAGTGGGCCCGGCCACAAGACAGGTATCACCATGCTGGAGAGAGTTAAGGTGCCAGCCCAGGGTCACCTGGTTGTCCTCAGAACCACGGGAGGCTTTTCTTTTCAGGCCAGTCACACCTGCTGAGAATCCAGTAGTTCGATTTTACCTGTGAAGCCAACTTGGGCAATGTCTAACCCCTCTGGCTCTGGGTTCATACATGTACAGTGAGGACTCTCCTAGTGGGGCTAGAAGGTCAGGTTAGACGATGCACCCTCTGGCTGTGTCAGCGAGGGGTCATATTAAATGATAAGTTTTCAGGGTGCCTGGGTGGCTCAGCCCATTAAGCGTCTGACTCTTGATTTTATCTCAGGTCATGATTTCATGGTTTTTGAGCTCGAGCCTCGCGTCGGGCTCTGTGCTGACAGCACACTACTTGTGTGACTTGTACTGACAGTGCTGACAGAGCACTACTTGGGATTCTCTCTCTTCCTCTCTGTCTGCCCCGCCCCTCCTTCCTCTCTCTCTGTCTCTCTCAAAATAAATAAGTAAACTTTAAAAAAAATGATAAGCTTTTATCCTGGCTGCATGGTACCTGGAGATCTTTGAAGAAAACTACGTGCCTGACTTCACAGTGGCCACACTGTGGAGGTGGGGCAGGTTGGGGGACAGTGGGACTGAAGGCAAACAAGAAGAAAACACACCCTCCAACTCTTCCCAGGAGCTGGCTGGAGACACACTGCCAGAGAAGTCGGAATGCGGCTGCGCCTGTGGGGCCTCGACGGAGGGTCCGGAGACACAGATCAACCAGAATTCAAAAGTGGTCAACTATCCGCCTGTGCTTCAAACTGAAGGGGTCTCCATAGGCTCCTGTTGATTTCACCACATGATTGAGAATCTTTGCCTGAGTTCCGCTGAGAAAATCACCTTCTCTCCCGAAGGCCCCACAAAAAATTTCTCCATGCCTATGTAGCTTCTGCATGAACATACTGGTCTTACTTTCAGGGGTCTGGTAGTCTCCAGGAAGAAAAACCCAGGTTTGTGATCTGGCCTAAGTCAACTTGACTGATGATGGCTCTTTAGACAAGTACTGCAGCCGCTGGCCATCGTAGGTAGGTGTTAGCGATCTCCTCCTCTAAACCTCACCCAAGATGGTAGGTTACAAGGCAGTCAAACTCTTAATAGTGAGAAGGCGCAAAAGTGGATGCTCCCCACTTCCCATACACCGCGTGAGGTCTGCCAGCTACACTTGGGCATTTTAATGCACCCTTTGCTCTCTCGGCTCACTGTGAAGTCAGTGCAGTGATAATCCAAGGGCAAGGCCAGCCCAGCTTACAGTTTGGTCGGGTGACAGAGCACCCATTAAGTGTGTACTGGGGCAGGTGGTTTTACACTCTAAGAATTGCTCCAAGTTACTACGCTGTTGTGTACCTATCACTTTTCTTCTCAATCACATCCCAGGTGAGACCCCATGGAACGCTTTTTAGCCAGGCACCTAACTGACCTCTAACTCATTTCTCCATTGATAAATAAGTCCCAATGGCACATGTTTTTCATTGGTGAAAGGAGTCACATTTGAGAAACACAGATGGCTTAGAAATATGTAGGCACTCCTGCCTTGCACGGAAAGGGTTATGACAGAGGTCACAGACTTTTTACAAAAAGGGTCAGATAAAAAATATTTTAGGCTTTAGGGCCAGCTAGTTGATATCCCAGCTATTCACCTCAGTTACGGTGACATGAAAGTCACCACAGACAATACATAAATGGCTCTGTTGTAATAAAACTATAGTTACGTTAGGTTGTCCACTCATAGTGTAGAGGAATCTGGCAAGTCCAGGATCTTGTTTACTCTGGAACAGTGAAAGCCCTTGATTCTTCTATCCCTGAACATTGCCTTAAGTAGGGGATTCTGTCCTGTAACCTCAGACATCTGGGAGGCTAGCCGCTAGAACATGGCAGTATTTTCCTTGCCTGTAACTTCTGTGTGAGGACAGAGAGCTGGGACCTCACTCAGCAAGCATGAGCTGGCTTTGGGACTGTGGTGGCAGCTGTTGGTCCTTGTTACATACCAGGTAATGGCAGGGAAATGGAGAGGACACCTGTGGCCTTCTCTCCCTTTGAATGGGAGGCTGCCACCATTTGCCAGAAAGAATGCGGTGATTGTCAGTGACCCAACTGGCTTAAGTCTGTGTGTAATTGTCACTGAAGCGAAATTCCAGAAGTGAGCTGACCTGGCCTCCTACATGGCTTTCGGTTCATCTTGATCCTGGATGCGGCCTCTCTGTGTTGGTTCTCTGTGCATTAAAACTATTAAAACATTTTTTCTGTCTATATAAAATTCATTGCATGTGTGTGTATATATGCACATAGCATAAACGTAACCATTTTAACCACTGTTTATTTTTTTAATTGATTGATTTGGAGATAGAGAGAAAGAGCATGAATTGGGGAGGGGCAGAGAGCGAGGGAGAGAGAGTATCCTTTTTTTTTTTTAAATGTTTTATTTCTGAGAGAGAGAGAGACAGAGAGAGAGACAGACATACAGTGTGAGCAGGGGAGGGTCAGAGAGAGAGGGAGATGCAGAATCTGAAACAGGCTCCAGGCTCCAAGCTAGCTGTCAGCACAGAGCCTGACGTGGGGCTTGAACCCACGAACCATGAGATCATGACCTGAGCCGAAGTTGGAAGCTTAACTGACTGAGCCACCCAGGCGTCACCCCCCCCTTTTTTTTTGGAGAGAGAGTATCCTAAGCAGGCTCCATGCTTTCAGTGCGGAGCCCGATGTGGAGCTCAAACCCACAAACTGTGAGATCATGATCTCAGCTGAAACTGAGAGTCAGGTGCTTAACCGACTGAACCACCCAGGCTTTTGTCTTTTTGTGACTAGCTTATTTCACTTGGAGGAATGTCTTCAGGTTGATCCAAATTGTAGCATCTATCAGAATTTCCTTTTTAAGGCTGAAGAATATTCCAGTGTAGGTACAGACCACATATGTGTCTGCGCACACGTATTCACGTGTCAGTAGTCACTGGGGTGGTTTCCACTTTTTGACTGCTGGGAACAATGCTACTATGAATATTGGTACACAGACCGCTCTTTGAGCAGGGGTGCGTACCCAGAAGTAGGATAACTGGATCATATTGTGATTCTTTGTTGAAAGTTTTTTTTTTTTTTTAACATTTATTTATTTTTGAGAGAGTGAAATGGAGCACCAACAGGGGAGGGGCAAAGAGAGAGAGAGGGAGACACAGAATCCAAAGCAGGCTCCAGGCTCTGAACTGTCAGCACAGAGCTGGACATGGGGCTCAAATTCATGGACTGTGAAATCATGACCTGAGCCAAAGCCAGATGCTTAACGGACTAAGTCACCCAAGCGCCCCACTATGTTGAAAGTTTTGAGCCACCATACTGTGTCCCAAGTGGCTGCATCATTTTACTTTTCTGCCTACAATGCACAAGGCTTCTAATTGATCCACATCCTCTCCAACATTCGTTACTTTTTTTTTAAACAGCTCCACTAATGCACATGAAGTAGAATCTCATGTGGTGTTGATTTGCATTTCCCTAATGACTAGTGATGTTCAGCATCCTTTCATGTGCTTATTAGACATTTGTATATCTTTTTGGAGAAATAACTGATTAAATATTTTGCCTAATTTTTAAAGTTCATTTTATTTATTTTGAGAGAGAAAGAGTGAGCCAGCAAGAGCTTGAGCAGGGGAGGGGCAGAGAGAGAGAGGCAAAGAGAATCCCAAGTGTGCTCTATGCTGTCAGTGCAGAACCTGACACAGGGCACAATCTTGGGAACCATGGGATCATGACCTGAGCCGAAATCAAGAGTCGAACACTTCACCAGCTGAGTTAATAAAGCATTCCTAAGAGTTTTTATTTAAATTCCAGTTAGTTAGCCTACAGTGTAATATAAGTTTCAGGTGTACAATACAGAGGTTCAGCACTTGGGCACATCACCCGGTGCTCCTCACAAGTATGTCACCCATCCCCCCACCTCGGGCAAGCCTCAGTTCTCTATAGTTAAGAGGCTGTTTCTTGGTTTGCTTTTCCCTCTTTTTTTTTCCCTCTGCATGTTTGTTTTGTTTCTTAAATTCCACATAGGAGTGAAATCATATGGTAGTTATCTTTCTCTGACTTAGCATAATGCTCTGTGGCTCTATCCATGTCCTTGCAAATGGTGAGATTTCATTCTTTTTTATGGCTGAATAATATTCCATTCTTCCTGCCTATCATCTCTCTATCACATCTTTATATATTCATCAGTCAATGGACACTTGGGATATTTCCATAATTTAGCTGTTGTAGATAATGCTGCTATAAACACTGGGGTGCATGTAACCCTTCATATTAGCACTTTTGTATTCTTCGGGTAAATCCCTAGTAGTGCAATTACTGAGTCCTTTCTTCTACATGATTAAAAAAAAATTTTTAATGTTTTATTTATTTTTGAGAGGGAGAGGGACAGCGTGAGCAGGGGAGGGTCAGAGAGAGAGGGAGATGTAGAATCTGAAACAAGCTCCACGCTCTGAGCTGTCTGTCAACACAGAGCCCAACGTGGGGCTCAAACCCACGAACCATGAGATCATGACCTGAGCCAAAGTCGGATGCTTAACTGACTGAGCCACCCAGGTGCCCCATGATTTTTTTTAATTAAAAGTCTATTTTTTTCCTTAAATTTTTTTTAACGTTTATTTTTATTTTTGAGAGACAGAGAGACAGAGCATGAGCAGGGAAGGGGCAGAGAGAGAGAGAGACAGAGACACAAGATCTGAGGCAGGCTCCAGACTCTGAGCTGTCAGCAGAGAGCCCCATCCGGGGCTGGAACCCACAGACTGTGAAATCATGACATGAGCCAAAGTCGGACACTTAACCGACTGAGCCACCCAGGTGCCCCTCCTACACGATTTTTAAATGATGTTTCCCAAAGTGTGTGCCTTGGAACTCTGGTTCTGAAGGATCTTAAATGGGCTTTTTGTGGGTAAAAAGGGTTCTGAGACCAAATACTAATGCTGTGGTTTGGGTTCAAAAAAGTCTAAAATTTTTGTTTTGTTTTGTTTTGTTTTTAGTTTTGCTTGTGAAATATCTGGAACGTTAAGACGCTAATACTTAAATAGTGAATCTCTGAGTGGGAGAGAATGAAATACATTTCTCAAACTTAACTGACCACAGAACTCTCTTTTATGTAGAACATTTTGCAGGACTAGACTGTTGCTGAACAGGACGCTGGGAATGCTATCCTGGCTTCTTTGCTGTGTCCGTGGGCGTCCGTTGTCTGGTTTACTGCGTCCCTCTGTGCTGTTCTCAGCATCGGTGTGCCCGTGCCTCAGGGCTTCCCTCACTCTGTTCTCCCTTTTACCACCTGTGCTAGTCAGTGGGCACCAAATCTTGATTCTTCCTCCCTAAAGAGAACTTGAACCCATTCCCTTTACTTTATTTTTGTTTTCCCAGTCATCAGTATGGTTGCTTGGACTTCTGCAAACCATCTGAATGGGTCTTGCTTTATACCAAGCTACCACAATGGTCTTTTAGAAACATAAATTAGATAAAGTCATGCGCTTAACTTAAATTCTGTATTATTTGTCAGCAACGGTGTGTAAGTCATTTTGAACTGTACTGAAAAATGCTATTCAAGTACCAAACTTAGGGATATCTCCTTTTTAAAAAGAAGTGCAAGTATAATTAACATAACAGTGTTGAATTAGCTTCAGGTGTACAATATGATTCAATAATTCTATGCATTCCTCAGTGCTCCTTGTAAGTGTCTTAATCCTCTGCATCCATGTCACCTGTCCCTCCCTCCTCTGGCAACCACCAGTTTGTTCTCTGTAGTTGAGTATTGTTTTTTTGGTTTCTTTTTTTCTTTGTTCACTTGTTTCTGAAATTCTACATATACATGAAATCATATGGTATCTGTCTTTCTCTGATGAATTCATTTCACTTAGCATTGTACCTTCTAGATCCATCTGTGTTATTGCAAATAGCAAGATTTCATCCTTTTTATGGCTGAGTAATATTCTATTGTGTATCTGTGTATACTACTACATTTAAAAATTTTAATGTTTATTTTTGAGAGAGAAACAGGGTTTGAGCTGGGAAGGGGCAGAGAGAGAGGGAGACACAGAATCTGAAGCAGGCTCCAGGCCCTGTCTGAGCTGTCAGCACAGAGCATGACGTGGGGCTCAAGCTCACACACCATGAGATCATGACTGGAGCCGAAGCCAGATGCTTAACCGACTGACTCACCCTACAGGGTTTTTTAAAATTTTCTTTGAGAGAGAGGGAGCACAAGTCAGAGAGGGGCAGAGGGAGAGAAGAGAGATCATCCCAAGCAGGCTGTACACCCAGAGTAGAGCCTGACATGGGTCTCGATCTCACAGCTGTGAGATCATGACCTGAGCCACAATCAAGAGTTGGATACTTAACCCAGGGAGCCACGTGGCACCCCTATACCACATCTTCTTTATCCATTCATCTGCTGTTGGAGCCTGGGATTTCTTCCGTATCTTGGTTACTGTAAATGACGCTGCTATAAACAGGAGTGTGTGCAGCCTTTTGAATTAGTTTTTTCATTTTCTTTGGGTAGATACCCAGTAGTAGAAGTACTGTATGCTATGCTAATTCTATTTTTGATTTTGAGAGGAGTATCCTTACTGTTTCCCACAGCAGCTACACCAGCTTTCGTTCCCACCAACAGGACACAGTGACCTCTTTCTCCACATCCTCACCAACACGTGCTGTTTCTTGTGTTTTTGATTTTAGCCATTCTGACAGGTGTGGGGGGGGGATCTCATTGTGGTTTGGATGCGTGTTTCCCTGATGATGAGCGATGTTGAGCATCTTTTCATGTGTCTGTTGGCCATCTGGATGTCGTCTTTGGAAAAGTGTCTCTTGATGTCTTTTGCCCATTTTTAAAAATTGGATTATTTATTAGAGATGTCTCCTTTAAAGAAATGAAGTAGATTCAAAGTTATCTCTGATCTTTTTTCTTACAATCACTTGCATTCTTTTTGGAAGGAGAGAAAACAGTACTTTGCTCAGAGGTGGTTGGAGGGCTCTGATACCAACTTCCTGTAATCCATAGTCTAATGTCTCTGTACCACAGAAACCAACTGCTGCTGTTGGACAGTTTAAATTTTGTGGCATTTGTTTATTGCAGTGATTTATTTCTTCGTGGTGTTTCTTGAGTTCTGTTAAAATCTGATGAGACTTTTGAGTGTTCCAGAAGAAAAACAGATGATCCAGCTTACCAGTGGTTCTCCAACAGAGGGCAGTATCCCCTCCAGCCCTGAGGGTAATTGGAATGGGAATGAGAGGTGGGAGTGTCCTCAGTCTCCGTGCTCCTGGCATTGAGTGGTCTGCTGCCCAGAATGATCGCTGTCCTGCCCTGCACAGGACATGTCCGCACATAGAGAATTCTCTGGTGCCCAATGTTCTCATTACACTGTTGGTCACCAAAAGACAGACTTTAGCACTGCATGTGGTACCTCATCAAACCTAGCCCCTGACTGTGTTCTGAGTGTGACACACACACACCCTCTACCTCTGCTCCCTGCTTTTCTCTAACATGTGATACGTTCTTGAGCAAATGAAACTTTGTGTTCTTTCCTCCATCCGGAATGCTGTTCTTTCCTTGAGTCGTTAATAAACCCTTCCTTCTGAGCCTGTTTCCGTCTCTGACCCTTCTGCTCAGAGGGAGAGCTAACTGATCTTTCCCTGTGTTCTGCAGCACCCAGCATACCGCGCGTAGTCACCAGGGAATGGTGCAAGTGTATTAGTTCCTTTCTGGGAATATGGTAGGTTTATATTTCACACCCCTCCTTTAATTAAGCACAGTCAAATGACTTGCTTTGGACAATGAAATATGAGCAGAATGGCTTTGGGTAATTTCCAGGTGGAAACTTCAGGAGCTAGTCATGTTCTACCATTTGCTCTTTCTTTCTGCTGTGGCAGCCAGGAGCAAGGTGGACAGTGGCTGCTCTGACCCTCGGCCCTGCAGTGAGGAGGACCAGAAGCAGAGCTCCCTACCAGCCCCACTTGACATGTAGTATGAATAGGAACTAAGCTGTGGGGTCATAAGTCTCTGAAATGTTGACATTGCTTGTTACTACAGCATGACCATGCTCAGACTGACTGAACGACCCCTCTATTCTAACACTTATCATATGATACTGTTACTGTTTTCCTTTCCTTTTTTTTTTTTTTTTTTTTACCCAAATGAATCTCCGATGTAGGCTATGGGCTTCTTTCTTTCTGGTAGCGACTGTTGTTTTTGTTCTATTGTTACAATTTTGCAAAGTAAAAAAGTTATATTATTGCTGTATAATAAATTACATCATAACTAAGTGGATTAAAACAATAAGTTATTGGGGCGCCTGGGTGGCTTAGTCGGTTAAGCATCCGACTTTCGCTTATGTCCTGATCTCGCGGTTCGTGGGTTCGAGCCCCGCGTCGGGCTCTGTGCTGACTGCCAGCTCAGAGCCTGGAGCCTGTTTCAGAGTCTGTATCTCCCTCTCTCTCTGACCCTCCCCTGCTCACACGGTCTCTCTCTCTCTCTCCTAGAAATAAATAAAACATTAAAAAAAAAAATAAGTCATTTTGACCCTCATGGTTCTGTGGGTCAGGAATTTGGGAGCCATTTAGCTGGGTAGCTCTGGCTCAGAGTCACTTATGGGGTCACAAGTCAAGGCTCGCCTGGGCTTAAAGGATCCACATCCAAGATTGCTCACACATCTGGTTGGCAAGATGGCGGGGGGGCCTTTGTGAGAGGCCTCAGCTCTTTCCCATGTGGCCTTACAATATGTTAATGATGCCATTGATTTGAGAGGGAGAGAGATGAAGTGGCAATGTCCTTAATGACTTAGGCTCAAAAGTCACTTCTGTCAGGGGCCCCTGGGTGGCTCAGTCGGTTAAGCGCCTGACTTTGGCTCAGGTCATGATATCGTGGTTGGTGGGTTTGAGCCCTGGGTGAGGTTCTATGTTAGTAGTTTAGAGCCTGGAGCCCACTTCAGATTCTGTTTGCCTCTCTCTCTGCCCCCTCCCCCACTTGCAATCTATATCTCTCAAAAATAAATAAATGTTAAAAAAAATTTTTTAAAGTCACTTCTGCCCAATTTATGTTCCAAGTTACTCACCAAGTGTGGCCCACATTCAAGAGGAGAATTAGATTTCACCTCATTTTGAAGAAAAGGCTATTGCAGTGTTCTGAACATTTGTGTGAACCCCAATTTATAGGTTGAAATTGTCACCCGCAGAGATGATGGTATTAGAAAGTAGGGCCTTTGGGAAGTGCTTACTTAGGTTATAAAGTGGGGGAGCTCTAATGAATGGGGTTAACATTCTTATAAAAGAGACCCATAGGTCCTTTCCACCTTCCACCATGCAAGGACACAGAAGACATGCCAGCTCTGAAACGGGAAGCGGCTCTTACCAGAATGCATGCGACCATGGCATCACTTTGATCCTGGACTTCTAGTCTTCAGAACTGGGAGAAATAAATTTATAAGCCATGCCATTTTGTTCCATTTTGTTCTTGTAGCTTGAATAGACTAAGACATGTGTCATGAAAATCTGTGGCCATGCTTGAAAACTACCTCAGGAGCACATAGTGGGCCCTCAGTAAGCACATCCTGAAGGAAGGAACCACTGTTTTCATTCAGTCTGCTGGGAAGGGCCTCAGCTGCTTTCCTTATTTCCTTCAAGTTCAAGTTTTCTCCCCTTCAATTAGCCTTTATTTCAAACTCCATCCCATAGTTTCTTCAGTTTATTTCTGCTCCAGAGAATGAATTATGTATAACCGGTACCCAGTAATTTTTTTGAGTGTGCCTGAGGAGCTTTAAATAGCAAGAGAGCTAAGTCTCACCAACCTTGTAAATTAGATGCCTCAAAAATTGTCATAGGAGAGTAACTTGAAATTTTGTCCTTTCCACGGGTTGATACAATCACCTTTACCTTGTTTTTAGAGGCTTCTTCCAAACTGGGAATGAGATTTGAGATTCCATCAGACCCAGTTGTAACTCCAAAGAGTATTGTCTCCCTCATCCGTGGTGAGGGCTTTTTGGGCAAAGCTCTGGCTGGTGGCCTTAGCCAGTCTGGGGATGTCAGTCTTCGGCTTATTGGAGATTCCGGGTAGAGATTTTGTTGGCTGCATAGATGTGTTGACCAGAGCTAACGCAGTGTAACTTTGTGTTTCTCCTATGAACACTGGTTCAGTATTCACCAACTTCACCTCATGTTTACAGGACATAACTACCACAAAGAATCAGAAATGACTGGATCTCCTTCTTGAGGCCCCCTTCTTAACAGTGTTCCTTTGCAATATTCATGAACTTTAGGGCCAGGACTAGCTGCCTAATTTGTGGGGCTCAGTGTAGAAATGCAAGAATGTAAGAATTCCAAAATGAGCATCAAAATCAAGCACACGAGACCCTCTGTGACTGCTCACACCCCATGTCCACATAGCTGGCTCTGCACATAGGTTTATTCAAGCCAAAAGACACCTATAAGCACCAGGCTGGGATGGAAGACTCTGGTGAACTCACCACAGTAGTTGACTTGGGTCACCAGTGATGTTGTAGTCGAAGGTGAAGGCTGCACGGCTCAAAGGATGCTGCTTGTCCCCTATTGTGTGACGACCTTGTTGGTTGACACCCTATCCAAGCTGCCATGTTCCTCTTCCTACAACTCCCATTACATGATTGGTTACCAACTCGTAAACCCTGGGGGAGGGCAGCCAGCCCTGGCAGAGTGCGGCATGCCAGCCCAGATGTCTCCTTTTTGCAGTGCCTTTTGAGGCTTTAGTTGGGAGAACCCCCTAAGCCCGGCCATGTCCACCCTGACAGGTTTCTCCAACTTTCATTTTTGGGAGAGTAGAAGTCCCTAATATTTTCATCCTGGAAATTCCTAGCTCTTGATGCCAAATTACCTTTTCCCATTCCAGAGGCCTACATAGCAAGTGTGTGTGGGGGGCAACTTTGTTAATTTTTAGGACCAATAAATTGGTCCCTTCAAAGTGTGAAAGCAGAGAAACCTTGGCTACATATGAAGAGGCTACTTCGGTGTCCTTACACTGAGCAAGGACACTTGCTCCAGGAGTCTTTCTGGCTTTGTGGATCAGCCTTTGGAGTAGCTGTGAAGGATTCAAGCGTAAAACTCATACATAGTTATATCCTTATTTGTTTTGACCTGCAAAGATTTATTTTTATTTTAATTTTTTTAAACATTTATTAATTTTTGAGAGACAGAGACAGTGCAAGCAGGAGGGGTAGAAAGAGAGGGAGACACAATATCTGAATCAGGTTCCAGGTTCTGAGCTGTCAGCACGGAGTCCGATGAGGGGATCAAACCCACAAACTATGGGATCATCACCTGAGCTGAAGTCCATTGCTTAACTGAGCCACTGAGGCCCCCAAAGATATTTTTTAAAGTTTATTTATTTTGACAGAGAGGAGAGAGAATCCCAAGCAGGCTCCACACTGCCAGCGCAGAGACCAATGTGGGGCTCGAACTCAGGAGCCATGAGTTCATGATCTGAGCTGAAACCGAGTTGGATGCTTAACTGACTGACCCACTCAGGCTCCCCAAAGACTTTTTTTTGGGTAAAATTTCCAGCTACTTGCCAACCTTTAAATCGGGAAATTTCATAAACAAGTCCAATTTCAGACTCTCTGGGAAAACCTGTATACCTAAAAACACTAGGCCTACATAGCAGTTTCCCCTATAGCTGAAGCACTAGTTTTCCTCTTCCACAGCCTGTGTGACCACTCCTTCCCGTCACCTGCCTGGTCTGTGTGGGATCGACTGGCTGGGACGGCTCAGAGCCTCCTGGAGCCCAGCTGATACCAGGTGTTAAATATTTTGAATATTACTGTTGCTTGGAGACTTTTGAGTTGCTAACCCTGCTCAGCAGAGAAGCAGCTGTCAGCTTCTTGCTAAAAAACAAATTTAAATTCTGACTCCAGGGTCACTCTGTTACACTGATTAATCTGTTAGATTGTCAGTATTCTCCACGATTTCATTTACTGGGAGCAGAGCTTCGAGATGAAATCTAAGAGGAATTTCAAAAGTCTGGCCAGGTCTGTGCTGATAGCGTGGGTGCCCTAGAAGCCAATTTGCATGAGGGCTGAGGCCCCTCCCTGAAGACAATTCATCCTGATGAAATGAGGATCCAGGTACTAGAACCTGACCTTGCTGAAGGAACTCACTTGTCAGATAATGGCATGAAGTCTGACATCCTGATTCCTCTCTGCATCTAGCCTTCACTGGCTTCTCTCTGCAGCCACAGAACAGGGCAACAGTTAAAAATGGAACGGTGTTTCTCTACAAACTCTTGCTTATCCCCTCGGCAGAACTGAATATAAAGGGGATAAAGAGACACGTTCCTGTCCCTTCCCCAGGACACTTGCCGCTCTGTGAACATACCTATCCTTCATTGGCAGGGCCCTGCGGATACTTCAGTGTTCTGTGGGAAAAGACTTGTGGGCCCTTCTTGGTGGTTTGGGTCCTAACAATCAATGCGTGCTCTTCCAGATCCTTACACAGCTGCACACAGACCCAAGGAACCAAAACGGTTCACATGCAGACACTGACCGTGTGGCAGCGTGGTTATATTGCCTGTAATTTTCTCACAATACTTTAATGAAGATAGTGGTATATGTGCAAGTGTAAGTTAATTTAATGTCTGACCCTAGGAGTTGTTGGTTACCATTTCACATCTTATTCTGGTTACTTATTGCTGCCTAACCCACCTTCCGATTTGGTGGGTTAGGGCGCAGTGTAGTAATATTTCTCACAGTTCTGTGGCCAGAGAGCTCAGCTGGTAGCTCCCACCGGAAATCTCTCATATGTTTGCAGCTGGGCTGCTGGCATCCAAAGCCGCCTCTGGGCCGGATGTCCAAGGTGGTTTCTTTCCTCATGTGCCTGGCACCTGGGCGGGGGTGGCTGCCACAGCTGGGGGCTAACTGGGCATCTCCCTCATGCGGTCTCTCCACCTGGCTTGTGGGGGCTTCCTCACAGAATGACAAATCAGGGTAGCCAGACTTCCAAGAGAGTGTTCCAGAGACTGAGGCATCTATCATAGCTCTTACCACTTGTCCTTGGAACATGCTGCATCACTTTTCCTCTCACCAAGGCTGACTGGGATGGTCAGTTTTATGTGTCAACATGGCTGGGCCTTGGTAACCAGATATTTGCTCTGATACTATTCTATATGTTTTCATGAAGGTATTGTTTAGATGACTTTAACATTTAAATGAGCAGACATTGAGTAAAGCAGACTGCCCTTCCTAATGTGGATGGGCCTTGTGCAATCAGTTGAAGGCCTTACTAGAATAAGACTGACCTCCTCTGAAGAAGAGGAAATTGTGCTAGCAAATGATTTTTTGATGCATGTACCATCAACTCTTCCTTGGGTATTCTGCCTGATGGTCTCCCCTGCGGGTTTGGGATTGACCAGGCATGACAGAGAGAATGACAAATTATGAGCCAATCCCTTAAAATCTCTCTAGCTCTGTTTCTTATTACTTCTCTTTTTTGCTCTTGACTAAGAGTGTCCCAGTTTTAGAGAGAAGAGCATCCAAGAAAATGTTTAGTCACCTTTAATTTATTACAGTTCTCATCTGAAATTCCCACTCTGGGGTTGATTAGTTGTATAGAAGTCATAATTTTTCAGTGGTGGAATGAGTGGTGTTAAAGGTATTTGGTTGAGTAGAAACACTCCATAGGCATCACAACCTTTGAGCCAAGGAGATTTAAAAACCTGACAAGCCACATGCCAGCAACTGCTCTTGGTCTAAAAAGTTACTTAGCCCTGTGTCCCTCACTTATCAGAGACACCTGCTGCTTGACCTAATGAAAGGGATTTTGAAATTCTTTGATAAGCTTCTTGTTGAAAAGCTCAAGGGTAGAGAACGAAATGTCTCTGAGCTCACAGGATAATTTGTTATGATTATTTTGGGCCACTTTGCTTTAAGAAATGATTATATAAATGGAAATATTTGGTCCAAGGCTTGGTTTTGTTATAACACAGCACACAGCAGTGAACCATGGGGCTGTGTGCTCCCACCTACCTCCAGCCGTTGGCTGTAACCAACACTGCCCTCCTCCCCCCAATCTATCGGTGTTGAATGGCCCAATGGGCTTAGGTCAGTTTGCACCATGAACTCTTCTCTCCCTCTCTAAACAAGGACTTTGGGATTCATATGACTTGGATTTGCATATTTAGATGCAGGCTGAAGAACTGAGAAATTGGAATCTTGACCAGATTGGCTGGCATCCGACCCTGCTTCATCTGTGTACTGGAAGGTGCAAGTGGCACAGATGATCATGCTTTCAATGGGTGGGTGTCTCTTGCTGTCCTTGTTTGGTGCATTGGCCCTGCCTCAGGCAAAGGTGGCCCACTGGGTGTCAGCTGACCCCATCTCACCAGTCACATTCATTACTCCTCGTTCCATGGCCAGGAGCTAGACAGGGCTTACAGGTCTTACTCTACTGCTGTGACTTTCAGGGAAGAAAGGAGAAATCTTCTTGTAGAAATAGAAAGATGGAGAAACGGATATCCCAACCAAGGGATTAAAGATTCCTCCTGCTAATCCCAGACATGGCTACAGGGAGACTGATGGATGGGGTTCTGTGTGAACCGTGTGGACATGAGCCACTGACATCAGTATTGTTATTGTGACTCTGTAATGAAGCAATTATTATCCCCTCACATGCTTATTCATGCATGATGAGAACACCTAAAATCTCTCAGCAAAAGTCTTGTACTCAGTACCGTATTATTAACTGTGCTCATCATGCTGTACATTATCTCTCTAGGTGTATTTATCCTACGTAACTCCAACTTGGTACCCTTTGGCCAACATCTCTCCGTTAATCCCCCAGTGCTTAGCTGCTGGTAGCCACCATTCTACTCCCCTCTTGTGTGGATTGGACTTCTCTAGATTCCACCTGTAAGAGATGATGTGGACTTTTTCTTTCTGTGCCTGGCTTCCTTCACTCAGCATTAGGTCACGCTGGTTCATCTGTGCCGTGTGCAACAATATGGGGGAACCTCCTTGCAAGTGAAAGGCAGCTTGAGGACTTGGAGGGTTGCTTTAACATTTTTTAGTATGGTTTTAAGTTCTTGGAGTTAGAGAACGAGGTGTGGCATACCTTTCCTGTTGGCATACACTGCAGACCTTCTCTGCAGTCTGGCTGCTTCCTTGGGGGCTGACCTATCTGAACCATGCCATTGGTGCCCCTTGCCATGGCATCTGGCTGCGTGCAGCCCGTGGGGAGCCCCTGCAGTCAGGTCAGGGCATTTCCTCCTTTTTAAAATTTTTAATTTATTTTTATTTACATTTTTAAAAATGTTTATTCATCATTGAGAGACAGAGAGAGAATGAGTGGGGGAGGAATAGAAAGAAAGGGAGACACAAAATCCCAAGCAGGCTCAGAGCTGTCAGCACAGAGCCCAGTGCAGGGCTCGAGCCCATAAGTCGTAAGATCATGACCTGAAGTGGGACGCCAACTGAGTCACCCAGGTGCCCCCAGGGTGTTTACTGCTGATGGCACCTTATACCTGCAACTCTCAGCTGCGGACGGGGCACCCTCAATGCAGGCTTTGTGTGCCTCCTGGTCTCTCTCCCCTGCTGACCCCACAATGTGCTGCTCCCTGTTTTGCCCCTTTAGACCTTCGGTAATAGGCTTTCTGTACCCACTCCCCACACCCGTGTAAATAGTTTGCATGTTAAACTCCCCTTGCATTAATTACTTGAATGGAGTGTATCATTTCTTTCTTGCCTGGATGCTCACTCATACTCTGTCTAGGTCAGTGGTTTTCATCTGGGGGCTATTTTTGTCCATCAGGGCGCATTTGGGAAGGTGTGGAGACATTTTTGGTTGTCACACATTGGAGGAGGGGTGCTACTGGCCTCTGAGGGTAGAGGCCAGGGATGCTGCTGACTGGCCCACAGTGCCCAGGACAGCCTTGTGAGGGACTTATGAGTCCCCACATGGCAGCGGTGATGAGCTGGGAGATGCTGCTCTGCGGGTTAACCCTGTCTGCTCTACACCTGGGACCTCAACACATTGACAGATCACATACGGAAACTGTAAAACCAATGGAATTTTAATTAACAATGTTAACTGAAAGTTAAGGATGCACTTGTTTCTCTGACATGAATCTGCCACTCACAACAGGATGTGGTCCGGACTGCTTGGGGCCCGGTTGTGGGTGCATCTGGATGCTGAGACTGGGTTTACTCCTTCCCCCCGCACGTCTCTCTGCTCACGCTACTAGGAGACCTTAACTCCTACGGTGCACAGTGAGGTTGGTTGGCTTTTATTTGGCACCAATATAATTTTCATCTCAAGTCTACTATTATCATTTCTCTCATAAAACCTGTGTCAATTGATGCTTTGCTAATTGCCAACATATTCCTTAATGTAATGTGCGAAGAAGAACCATATAGCAATACTCAGCGCTTCAGGTAGTTGTAAGGATTTCATAGAAGTTAAGGCAGGAGGCTAATATAAAATGTTTCACACGGAACTTATGGGACCCTGACGGTCTATCTTTGTGGTCCTGTGAGAGGACGCTGTTCTAGTACTGGATGGAAGATGCCAACAGACCCATTTTCCTTCCTCGGTGATGGGGACGCAGGAAACTTCCGCTGTGGGCAGGAGGTTTTGCAAACAGATGCACAGCTTTCTCCTTGGCTCTTTCTGTGATGGCTCCAAGATAAAGAAAGGCCTTTCTAATAAAACCTTATCCCCAAGCCACACAGTTGGGGAGGGGGGTGGTTTTCTCACACATTCCAATCACCGTGTTTTGCTTTCTCAGCACAGGCTTTCTAAATGAGATTCCCCTGTGACAGGAGACTAGCAACTTGAGTTTTTCTCTTCACGAGAGAGATTTGTTGGATTTCCTCCTTTTTCCCCTGGCTGAGGAAGTGTGCAGGCTTCTGAGGGCTGTTGAATGGTGCACAAAACAGAGGAGCTTTGCCAAGGGCTTGTGTTCTAAATTCCACCTGGACAATGCAAACTTTACTTCTGTCTCTAATAACCTCTCTGCTTGACCATATCAATCACAGAATCTTGGGTTGCTTTTTATTCTGTTCACGTGTTAGCACCTTTTGCAAATCTAAAACAATTATGAAACCATTTAAAAACAATAATGCTTAAATGCAAACACTTAAATGTTATTAAACTGTTAGCATCTTGCTGAATTATTTCCTTATGGTTAATTACTTTATTTCTTTATAGCTCGCCATGATAGATTGCTGGTTAGTGTTGTTTCCACTTTGTGAGAAAATACACTTATGTGCTTTGAAATTGTTAAGGGTGCCCGCCACCACTTTTAAAACTCTTTCAAAGCATTTGGTGGGGGTGGGCTATGGGGGAGAATTCTTTATTTAAATTTAGTCTTTATTTTAAAATAAATATTTAGCTATAGTGATTTTGATGAAAAGCCCTTTACTGGCTTAATGAAGGATTTTTATGGGTCTATATAACATCAGTGTCTTAATTACTACAAATGGATAATAAACCCTTTCTCATATGTGGGAATGGGAAACACACACAGAGGGAGTGCCATTAGGAACAATTGGATTTTCACTTGATAATTCAGTAAAAAAAATGTAAATACTGCAAATAACAGCCCTAGGGGTAGACTCTCCAGCTCCACCAGAAACCATAGAGCATAACTAATTTTTACAGAGATTTTCTCTGTGTTTTTTGGGCTGTGACAAAAACAAAATATGTATGCATGCAGGGAATGAAATCGTTGTTCATTTGGTGAGCACTAATTAATTTCTTTCTGTATGCTGGAGACATTTAATTCCTCATCATAAAAGGTCCTCAAAGTTAGGAAGATGCCCAGGGAGGAATAGATGACTCCATGCAAGTAGCTGCAATGTACCAGGAGTGGTCTGGAGTCTTAGAATGCATGTGTGTGGCTTTAAGAAATTCACTTGGTTTTAGAAACTTGCTTATTGTTAATACAGATTGGCCTTTGCCAGCTCAGCAAAAGGCCAATCAAAATAATTTCAGAGAGGTAGTAGTTTCAGTACTTAAAGTAAGAAAATGAAGAGCCGTCGAGTAGATCTTGAATGAACTACTGAATTAACATACTCTTAATTTCCTAATCAGAGGTTTTCAAACCAGAGTGTGTCTAAGAACCGCCAGGAAAACTAGATAAAATGAAGATTAAGGGCTGTACTCCAAGATAGTCATTCAGCAGGTTTGGGTAGGGTCCAGAGACTTTCTTTTTTATTGATAAGGACCACACGTATGGCCCACATTTTGAAAGCTTTGGTTTCTTTTGGCAGATTAAACATGCCCTCTTGAAACTATTCCTTTTATTTTTGTTTTTTCCCCCATTACATACGATTATTTAATTTAACTCAGTCCCTAATCAAATGGACCCAAATTTCAAGTTCAAAATCTTAAAGCCTGCTCATATAGAGAATTAAGATAATTTCTGCTTATATACAGAGATCGTTCTAGAAAATGGCGGTTATTTTTAAAAAGTGGCACAGCTGTTTCTCTACCTTTCTGTATAGCTCTGGTTTGAATTAAGGTAGGAGTCTGGAGAATCCAGAATCCAAGTCTGTGAAAAGATCATATCCTCAGCTCCAAAAACATATATGTGTGTGTGTGTGTGTGTGTGTGTGTGTGTATGTGTGTGTGTGTATATATATATGTGTGTGTGTATATATATGTGTATATATATCTAATGTTTTATTTTTAGAGAGAGATAGAGACAGCATGAGCAGGGGAGGGTCAGAGAGAGAGGGAGACACAGAATCTGAAGACAGGTGCCAGACTCTGAGCTAGCTGTCAGTCCAGAGCCCAACACGTGGCTCGAACCCACGAACTGTGAGATCATGACCTGAGCCGAAGTCGGACACTTAACTGACTGAGCCACCCAGGCGCCCCTCCAAAACATATTTTATAGGCTTCTTATAATGAGATTTTTGTTGAATCTGTCTCTACAGTGATAGCTGATTCACTTTGATTGGGATTTAGCATTTATTTCCAATAGCATAAAGTATTTCTTTTGCCTTATACTTTGTTCCTCTTTGGAATAATATTCCCAGCATTCCATAATGTCTTACTTTTAAATGATCCAGTTACAAAACTAAAATATTTTCTTCTTCTACTTCATTTGAAGGGCCTATGAAACTGTCTCATTTTTCTTATCAAAAGAATGTGTCCACAATATTTATCCAAAGAAGATGTCTTCACTGGGGTCCTGTGCAGTTCCTTTTTTTAAAAAATTAAAATTAATTTTATGGAAGTATAATGGACATACAATATCCTGTTAGTTTCAGGTGTATATCATTGTGATTCAGTATAAAAATACTGAATTCATACTACATTATGAAGTGATCTCCAAAATAAGTCTATCACCATGCAAAGTTAATGCAGTATTACTGACTATATTCCCTATGGTGTACATTAACATCTTCCTGACTTATTATTGTTTTTGTTGGGTTTTTTTTGTTAGTGAAAATTTGTACCCTTAATCCCCTTCACCTATTTCTCCCACCCCCTCCCTTCCTTCCTGGCCCTGGTCACCAGTGGTTTGTTCCCTGTGTCTGACTCTGTTTCTGTTTTTTTTCTTTGTGGTTTTTTTTTTTTTTTTTTTCTGCAGGGGTAGGAGGAGAGTTACACATATGAGTGAAATCAGATAGTATCTGTCTTTCTGTGACTTATTTCACTAGGCATGATATCCTCAGGGCGCATCCATATTGTTGCAAATGGGTAGATTTCATTCTTTTTATGGCAGAGTAATATTCCTCTGTGTGTGTGTGTGTGTGTGTGTGTGTGTACTTACCACATCTTTTTTTATCCATTGAACTGTTGGTGGACATTTACATTGCTTCCATATCTTGGTTATTATGAACAATGATGCAGTAAACACAGAAATGCACTCATCTCTTCGAATTGGTGGTTTTGTTTTCTTTGGACAAATACTCAGAAGCAAGATTACTGGATCATATTGGAGTTCTCTTTTTTAATTTTGGAGGGAAACTACACCCTGGTCTTTACAGTAGCCACACCAATTTCCTGGACTCCCAGTAGTGCATCGGGGCATCCTTGTCTGAACATTCCTGCCACCACTTGTTATTTTTTCCTTTTGATAATAGCCAACTTACACATGTGGGGCAATATCTCGTTGTAGTTTTGATGAGCATTGCCCTGGTGACCAGTGATATTGAACATCCATTCATGTGCCTGTTGGCCATCTGTATGCCTTTGTAGGAAAAAAAGTCTTTTCAAGTCTCCTGCCCAGTTTTAAAACTTGGGTTGTTTATTTACTTACTTATTTTGATATAAAGTTGTGTAAGTTCTTTTTATGTTTTGAATATTAACCCCTTACCAGATGTGTGATTTGCAAACACCTTTTCGCCTTCAGTAGGTTGCCTTTTCATTTTGTTGATGGTTTCCTTTGCTGTGCAGAAGCTTTTTACTTTGATGTAGTCCCATTTTGTTTATTTTAGCTTTTTTGTTCTTGCCCGAGGAGACTGGTCCAAAAAAATATTCTTTTTAGAGCTTACTAGTAATTTTTTCCTTCCAGGAAAGTTATGGTCTCAGGTCTTACACTCAAGCCTTTAATTCATTTTGAATTTATTTTTGTATATGGTATAAGATAGTGGCTTAGTTTCATTCTTTTGAAAGTGGCTGTCCAGTTTTCTCAACACCATTTATTGAAGAGACTGTCTTTCCTCCATTGTATGCTCTTGTCTGCTCTCTATTCTGTTCTGTTGATCTATGTGTCTGTTTTCATGCCAGTACCATAAAGTTTTGATTGCTGTACCTTTGCGGTGTAGTTTGAAATTGGGGAGTGTGATGCCTCTGGCTTTGTTTTTCTTTGTCAACGTTGTTTTGGCTATTCAGGATCTTTCATGGTTCCACACAAATTTTAGGATTCTTTGTTCTAATTCTTTGCAAAATGTCATTGGTATTATAATGGGAATAGCATTGAACCCGTAGGTAGCTTTGTGCAGTATGGACATTGTAACACTATGAATTCTTTTAATCCATGAACAGAGAATATCTTTCCATTTATTTGTGCTGTCTTTTTTTAAAAGGTTATTTATTTTTAGAGAGAGAAAAGTGGGGGGGCAGGAGAGAGAATCCCTAACAGGCTGCACACTGTCAACATAGAGCCTGACCCGGGCCTCCAACTCAGGAAGCTTGTGACTGTAACCTGAACCGAAATCAAGAGTCGGAAGCTCAACCAACTAAGCCGTCCAGGTGCCGTGATTGTATGGTCCCTAATTTCTTCCATCTGTGTCTTACAGTTTTCAGGATTCAGGTTGTTTACTTCCTTGGTTAAAGTTATTTCTAGGTCTTTTATTCTTTTAACAATAATTGTGGGGCACCTGGGTGGCTCAGTTGGTTGAGTGTCCGACTCTTGATTTCAGCTCAGGTCATGATCTCAGGATTTGTGAGATTAAGCCCCGTGTCAGATTCTGTGTTAGCAGTGCAGTGCCTTCTTGGGATTCTCTGTCTCTCTCTCTCTCTGCCCCTCCCCTGACTGCTTGCTCTTTGTCAAAAATAAGTACACACTAAAAATTTTTTCTAAATGCAATTATAGATGGGATGTTTTCTTAATTTCTCTTTCTGATAATTTCTTATTAGTGTATAGAAACATAACCAATTTCTGATGTTCATTTTGTATCCTGTGATTTTACTAAATTCATTTATTCTAATAGTTTTTTGGTGGAGTCTTTGAGTTTTCTCTATATAGTAGGCTGTCATCTCCAAGTAGTGATGGTTTTATATCTTCAATATAATCTTCAATTTTGCCTTTCCAGTTAGGATACACTTTACTTCTTTTTCTTAACTGATTTCCAGGGTGGGATTTCCAATACTATGTTGGAATAAAAGTGATGAGAGTGGGCATCCTTATCTTGTTCCTGATTTTAGAGGAAAAGCTTTCAGCTTTTCACCATTGCCTATGATGTTAGCTGTGGGTTTTTTGTATATGGCCTTTATTTTGTGTAAGGTACATTCCTACTATATACATTTTGTTGAGAGTTTTTATCAAAAAATCATGTTGAGTTTTGTGACATGCTTTCTCTCTATTGAAATGATCATATAATTTTTAAAAACAATTTCTCAACTTTAGTTTTGGGAGAGAGACTGGGTGGGGGAGGGAGGGAGGGAAAGAGGGAGGGGGAGGAGGGGAGAGGGAGAGAAAGAGAGAGAGAGAGAGAGAGAGAGAGAGAGAGAGAATGAGAATCCCAAGCAGGCTTCACACTGTCAGCAGGGAATTGGATGTGAGGCTTGAACTCATAAACTGTGAGATCTTGACCTGAGCCAAAACCAAGAGTCAGTTGCTTAACCTCCTGAGCCACCCATGCACCCATGATGACCATAAGATCTTTATCCTTGTTTTGTTCATGTGGTATATCACATTGGTTGATTTGTGGATTTTGAACCATTCTTTCATTCCCAGAATAAATATCACTTGATAGTGGTGTTTAATCCTTTTAATGTATTGTGAATTCAATTTGATAAAATTTTTTTGAGCATTTTCCAATCTGTGTTCATCGGGGATATTAGGCTTCCAATTTTTTTTTTTTTCTTTTGGTAGTGCCTTTCGTTTTGGTATGCAGGGTAATAATGAATTTGGAAGCATTCATCTCTTTTCAGTTTTTTGGAACAATTTGAGAAGGGCAGGTACTGATTCTTTAAATGTTTGGTGGAATTCAACTCTGAAGCCGTCTGTCCTGGAATTTTTGGGAGGAATAGGTGAGGAGAGTTTTTAAGTTACTGATTGAATTTCATTACTTGTAATTGCTCTAGAAAATATTCAGGTTTTCTTTTCCTTTGTGATTCGGTCTTAGAAGGTTGTGTGTTTCTAGGAAGTTATTCATTCTTCTAGGTTTCCCAATTTGTTGACTTAATTATTCAAAGTAATCTCTTAAAACCCTTTGTATTTCTGTGGTGTCACTTTTAAGTTCTCTTTCATTTATGATTTTATTTGGAACTTCTCTCTCTCTCTCTTTTTTAAATAGTTTATTGTCAAGTTGGTTTTCATATAACACCCAGTGCTCATCCCACAAGTGCCCTCCTCCATGCCCATCTCCCCCCTCCCCCCCCACATCCATCAGTCCTCAGTTTGTTCTCAACATTCAAGAGTCTCTCATGGTTTGCCTTCCTCCCTTTCCCCAACCATTTTTCCCCTTCTTCTCACCCATGGTCCTCTGTTAAGTTCCTCCTAATCCTCCTATATGTGCAAACATATGGTATCTGTCCTTCTCTGCCTGACTTATTTTGCTCGCATAACACCCTCAAGGTCCATCCATGTTGCTACACATGGCCAGATTCCACTCTTTCTCATTGCCATGTAGTATTCCATTGTATAGATGAACCACATCTTCTTGATCCATTCGCCAATTGATGGACACTTAGGCTCTTTCCATGTTTTAGCTATTGTGGAGAGTGCTGCTATGAACATTGGGGTACATGTGCCCCTATGCATCAGCACTCCTGTATCCCTTGGGTACATTCCTAGCAGTGCTATTGCTGGGTCCTAGGGGAGTTCTACTGTTAATTTTTTGAGGAACGTCCGCACTGTTTTCCAGAGGGGCTGCACCAGTTTACATTCCCACCAACAGTGTGGGAGGGTGCCTGCTTCTCCACATCCTCAACAGCATCTGTAGTCTCCTGATTTGTTCATTTTAGCTACTCTGACTGGCGTGAGGTGGTATCTCAGTGTGGTTTTGTTTTGTATTTGGAACTTCTCTCTTTTTTTATTTTTTATTTTTATTTTTCCTGATGAGTCTGGCTACAGGTTGATTGATTTTATCTTTTCAAAGAACCAACTTTAAGTTTCATTGATTTTTAAAACACTTTTTTCAGTGTTTTTATTTATTTCTGAGAGAGAGAGAGAGAGAGAGAGAGGGACAGCATGAGCAGAGGAGGGTCAGAGAGAGAGGGAGATACAGAATCTGAAACAGATTCCAGGCTCTGAGCTGGCCATCAGCACAGAGTCCGATGGGGGGCTCGAACCTATGAATTTTGAGATCATGACCTGAGCTGAATTTGGACGCTTAACTGACTGAGCCTCCCAGGTACCCTTCATTGATTTTTTTTTAAAGCCTTTTCTTCATTTATATTTACGCTGATCTTTTTTTTTTTTTTTTTTAAATGTTTTATTTATTTCTAGGAGAGAGAGAGAGACAGCGTGAGCAGGGGAGAGTCAGAGAGAGAGGGAGTCACAGACTGAAACAGGCTCCGGGCTCTGAGCTGGCAGTCAGCACAGAGCCCGACGCGGGGCTCGAACCCACGAACCGCGAGATCATGACCTAAGCGAAAGCCGGACGCTTAACCGACTAAGCCACCCAGGCGCCCCTACGCTGATCTTTATTATTTACTTCCATGAACTTTGGGCTTTTTTTTTTTTTTTCCTTTTTCTCCTTCCTGTAGGTATAAAGTTAGGTTGTTTATTTTGGATTTTCTTATTTCTTGAAGTTGACCTGTATTGCTATGAACCTCCCTCTTAAAACTGCTTTTGCTGCATCCTATAGATTTTGGAAAGTTGTGTTTCCATTTTTATTTGTCTCCAGGTATTTTTTGACTTCCTCTTTGATTTCTTTTTTGACCCATTGGTTGTTTAGTAGCACATTGTTCAGTCTCCTCATGTTTGTGTGTTTTCCCAGTTTTCTTCTTGTAATTGATGTCTAGTTTCATGTAGCTATGGTTGGAAAGGATACTTGATATGATTTCAGTCTTCTTAAATTTACTGAAACTCGTTTTATGGCCTGACATGTGGCCTTTCCTGGAAAATGTTCCAGGTATACTTGAGAGGAATGTATATTCGACAGTTTTGGGATGGAACATTCTGTGTGTATCTCTTAAGTCCATCTGGTCTAATGCGTTAAGGCTAATGTTTCCTTATTGATTTTCTGTCTTGATGATGTATTTATTCATATAAGCAGGCTGTTAAAGTCATTTACTTTCATTATAGTGCTGTCAGTTTCTCCCTTAATGTCTTGTAAAATTTGCCTTATATGGTGCTATTTTGGATGCATAAATATTATGATTGTTATGTCCTTTTTGGGGGGGATTCACCTCTTTATCCTTATATAATGCCCTTCTTTGTCTTCTGTTAGTCTTTGTTTCAAAGTGTATTTTGTCTGATAAGAGTTTTGTTATACCAGCGTTCTTTTCAATTTGCATGGACTACTTTTTCCTGTTCCTTCACTTTCAGTCTGTGTGTGTTTAGATCTATAGTGAGTCTTTTATAGGCAGCATGTAATTGGGTCTTGTTTCTTCATCCATTCAGGCACCTTCTGTCTTTTGATTGGGGCATGAATCCATTTACATTTAAAGTATTCATTGGTGAGTGTTTACTTAGTGCCATTTTGTAGTTTTCTGGTTGTTTTTGTAGCTCTTCTCTCTGGCTCCTTCTCTTGGTCTCTTCCCTTGTGGTTTGATGGTTTTTTTACTGTTATGTTTGGGTTCCTTTTCTTATTATTTTTGTGTTCTTATTATTAGGTTTTTGGTTTGTGATTACCATGAGGTTCTTAAAAATATCACACACACTCACTCTCTCTCTCTCTCTCTCTGTATATATATATATATATATATATATATATATATATATATATATATATTATATATATATATATATATATATATATATATATATATATATTTATGTATTAAACTTAGTTTAAAAACATGTAATAAAAGTATNGTGTATATATATATATATATATATATGCCAGTATGTTTTAAGTTTCAGTTTGAATGTATTCAGAAAGCACTGTGTTTTACTCCCCCACCCCAATGCTTTGTTATTGTTCTCATATTGCATTCTTTCAGCTCTCATTTGTTCTTTATGATATTTTCTAACTCTTTGTTGAAGTGCTCATGGTGTTCTCCCTTCTCCTGAGTTCAGTGAGCATCTTTATGACCAAGATTTTGAACTCTCTTTTAGGTAAATTACTTATTTTTAATTCATTAGGGTTTTCCCACCTCGTGTTTTATCTTGTTCTTTTGTGAAACGTATTGTTCTGTCTTCTCCTTTCGTTTGACTTTCTCTGTTTATGTCTAAGAATTGGGCAGGACAGCCACCTCTCTCTGAAGGAGTGGCCTTGTGGGGGATCAGAGCAGCTGGTGTGGACTGCATGTACCTGACAGCTCTGGCAAGCCAGCTGGGCTACCGTGGTTTTGAGCCAGGGAGATCCCAAGCCCGGCCATGTGATGGATGTTGTAGCTGGAGGGTGGAGTTGCTGTGCGCATGGACTGGGGGTCTCGGGGGATATTCACCTCGGCCACCTTGTTGGGATTGTTGGAACTGAAGCAGGCATGGGCCCGAGTCTAGCTGGCTGGTCTACAGTGCCTGAACCCTGCTCTTACTTATGCCATTATGGTGGAGGGACAATGTAAAAAATGGCACTCACCAGTGCCTCTTAGCCAAGAGAGAGTTCCAGCAGTTTTCTCTCATTCAGCAGATGATCTAGGGTTAGTAAATGCATTTCCTTCACTTACAGTCTAGTTGCCTTCCCTTTCCTAATGCAGGTCGTCTCACCGGGGTTGGAGTTCTCACCATTTCTCTGTCTCTGTCTGTCCTACCCTTTGCTGTTTGGTCTCTCTATCCTTTGTTGTGCACGGGCTACTGAATCAGCTCTCAGTTCCTCAGGAGGAGTTGCTCTATAAGGAGGTAGAGATTTGGTGTGTCCATTGGAGAAGGTGGTTGCAGGGTCTTCCCGTGCTGCCATTTTGAACCACTTTCCCTGTTATCTGAGGTAATTCTTACATTTTACTTACCAGTTTAAATATTGAAGTTTAAGTTGGATTCAAAAAGTAATGTTTTTCAATTCTTGAAAGATTAAAACCGTCTTTCTCCTTTCTTTCAAAGGATAAAATGAAAATTGCTCAATTCTACTACTGTGACATAATTCCATAATATTTTGGCATGGTTGACTCTCAGTCTTCCAAATCTAGATTTTGCTAAAAAAATTTAAATTTTACAGTACTCCCTCTTAGGAAGTCAGTAAAGACATCTAGTCTATATGATCATATTTTTTTATTTTTGGGCGACCACTTCTTAGGAGGAAAAAACACAGTAGAGTTCTTGGAGATGCATCTTTGTAATAATTCTGTTGTTGACTCCTTTCCATACTGTTTCTCCCTCCTAATCATCATGAAATTTTATGAGATTTAATGTGGGACTAGTGAAAGAATTTTCTTCTTCCTTCCTTCATTCCTTTGTTCGTTCCTTCGTTCATTCGTTCCGTCCTTCCTTCCTGTTCTCTCTCTTTACCTTCCTTCTCACCACTCCTCCTCCTTTCTCTTTGCCCTTCTCATTTCTTCTGTCAGCTGGCCCTTGATGAATAAAAACACAGACCCTCCCCTGGGGATCTTATTAATCAATACCCACATGACACACTAGAGATGTAGATTTTTCTCTGTTGTGACTGCTGTAATTTGATATTTGCCATGCCAATAGCCACCACATGTTTTCTTTTAGTTAAATGACATTTATTTGACATCCTTTGTCACATGAGTAATCTTTATTCTGTGCAGTTCATTTATCTTCTTTCAGTCTTTCAGCGACAATCTTTGATCAAATAATAACAGTACTGTGAATACATCAGTTACTGAGCAGTTACAGTCTGCCAGGTGCTGGTGTGAATGCTTTAAATATATTTACTCACCTAATTCTTGCACCCTCTTAGAGGTCAGTGGTGGCATCATGATTTGATAGGTGAGGCAGTCAGACTCACAGGGTTAAGGAATTTGCCTTAGGATGGCAGAGCTGATAAATGGTGAAGCTGGGATTCCAATCCTAGTTTCTTGGATACTAAAGTCAGTGAATTAATCGCACGTTCCCCCAACAATTGAAGAGACTTTATAGAGTGGCATTAAGATGTCTGCCAGTTGAATGACCTCAGAACAGAATAGATTTATTTCACCAGGAAGTTCGGCGAAATGAAAAGAATCCTGTGAACTTTCTCAAGACCCAGGTTCTAATGGACTTGTTCTCAAGTCCTCCTCACCAATCTCTCAAGTTAGGGTGTTCCAAACTTGAGGTTTACCCTCGAGGCTCTGTCTATATTCAGTGATGCCCAAAGGCTCTGGTTTGGCATTTTGATGAAAGGGAGACTGGTCATGGAGTGAGAGCTGGTAAAATGAGATCTGATCTCTCTCTCCCATGGAAAGGTGATACATCTTGAGGCAAAGGGAAGGTTGAAATCTGGTTTGAGTGTGAAAAACCTATCGTAGGAGAAAGGATGTGGATACCAGTGGTAATAAGCTCCATTAGGCATTCTTGAAACACCATAAAACCTGAGTTTGCTTTTTTTTTTGAATATTTTTATTTATTTCTAGGAGAGAGAGAGAAAGACAGCGTGAGCAGGGGAGGGTCAGAGAAAGAGGGAGTCACAGACTGAAACAGAATCCAGGCTCCGAGCTGGCAGTCAGCACAGAGCCCGACGTGGGGCTCGAACCCACGAACCGCGAGATCATGACCTAAGTGAAAGTCGGATGCTTAACCGACTAAGCCACCCAGGCGCCCCAACCTGAGTTTGCTTTTAATCATATTTATGAGATACTTTTTGAGAAAAAGAAATCAAGAATCCAAGTTCTTTATTATTATTGTTGTTGTGTTATTTTTGAAAACCTATGGTGGAGGGAAATGAACAAAAGTTTTCCTCTTAAGTAGACTTAACTGCAGTAGCCACCTACTATATCTGAGATCTTTCTTCACTATGCAACAAAATTATTTTCAATAACAATTATGAAATGAAACAATAGTAATAGAAAAGAAATGCAGATACTCCAAATATTCTTTTACTTTATAATCATGCCCTCAAAAAATAAACCAAAATATTACCACATCACAAAGGGAAAAAACCATTGGATTAAAACTTTAAATCATTTTGTATGTTTAAAAATTTGTTTTTAAGGTTTATTTTTGAGAAAGAGATAGTATGACTGGGGGCGGGGCAGAGACAGAGGGAGACACAAAATCTGAAGCAGGCTCCAGGGTCTGAGCCATCAGCACAGAGCCCGACCCAGGGCTCAAACTCACAAACTGAAATCATGACCTGAGCTAAAGTTGTACGCTTAACTGACCGAGCCACCCAGGTGCCCCAATTATACTACGTTTTTTGACAAAGGAGAGAGAATCCTTATATTCCTTTGAAGCAATAAATACAGTTTTTGTTTTCAAGACTTCTGCGAATTTGTCAATGACTTCAAAGAAATTTATCTTCATGGGCTCAGGTTCAGTAGATGGTAGAACTGGTTTATTGGTCCAGGCTTTACTCATAGTTGATCAAAGTACTTTTTTGTTTTAATTTCAAAACATTTCTTTTACTTGAAGCAACAGAAACACAGATAGTTGGGATAAATTATTTTATTTCATTTTATTTTATATTTTATTTATGTTTTATTTTAGAGTGTGAGCAAGGGAGAAGAGAAGGGGGGATAGAGAGCAGAATTTTAAGCAGACTCCACAGTCAGCATGGAGCCTGACGTGGGGCTCCACGATCCTGGGATCATGATCTGAGCCGAAATCAAGAATTGGACTCTCAACCAACTGAGCCACCAGGCATTCCTAGTTGGGAGGAATCTTAAACATAAGGCTAAATTTCACTGGGATCCATAACAGTTTTATATTATCACAAATTCCAGAAAGTCACAGCATCATCCATGTCCTTTCTTAATTCGTGTTGGATTCTAGTGGCTAACAAATGTCTTGGCAGCTGAAAAATTTAAACACAAATACCCAAGTGGTGATACTGAATGACAGTTCGAGTAACTCAAATTCTATTTCTTAGTCTTTGTATCCGTTATGTTGTCTTTGTTTTGAAGTTCCTGTTTAAACACAGAATTGTGTGACCACAAGGGGCTGGAAGCAGAAACTGCACAAAACAAGCTTAAACCATTAGGAACTTGATCTTGAAACTAACACATGCAGTCGAGTTCTTGTTTGTTGGGAATGATTGTATAATTCATTTTCAGAATTTACATTCATATCGAATATGGTGTTCATTAAAATATCTGAGTACCAGTTCAGTTTAGTAAACCAGTTAGTTTAGCAACTTTGATCAATGGGAGTGATGTGTTTTTGTTTTGTTTTTTTTAAAGGCAGAGTATTTTTTTCATTGACATTCTTTAGAAGGGCCAGCTCATGGTGGTCGTAAAATGAAGATCAGGCAGTTGTTATTGTTTTAAAATTCTTGGCAGTCAGTGCACTTCCTCAGTGCCTGAACGAGGGGGTGATCCCCCACCCTGCCCCCAGCCCTCCCAGTGGGCTTTGTTACATGCCTGGTTGAAGGATTGCTTTGGATTCAGGCGATGTGAACAATTTCTAATCTATTTCATGATTCTTCTCTTCCAACACTTTTCTCCAGTGATGGATCCTAGAGGGCAGTCTGGGCTGGAGTTAGGAATTTTTGGAAATGTAGCCTGGTGGAGGACATGGCCAGTCTGAGCCCCAGAGCCCACTGTGCCACCCTGACAAGCACAGGAGCTTGGTGCTGCTCACCAGACGGAGTGAGTTTGTCTCAGCCGTTGGCGCACTCACTCTCCACCGCCAGGAGGGCCGCTGGCTGTGTGACCCTGCTCACCGGTCTGGATCAAGACTGGACTTCTTTCTATGAGTCCCTGAGAGGGAGCTCCGGGATGCCAGCCCCTCCTCATCCTACACTCTCCAGCTGGTTGTTCTTAGGAGCTGGTGTTGATTGCCTTTCCCTAGCTGCATGTTCTTCTAAAGCGGCTGCTTAACAACATGTTGTAATCTTGCAGCTAATCCCACTAGGAGATGGTCCCTAAACTGGACAATCTCATCAGAAATTCCCCTGGAGAAAAAAAAATTAGTATTAAATTTGGTGAAGGGAATCTGAATTCCATACAGGCCCTTCTCTCAAAAACATATCCCTTTTCTGATGAGACAAGAAAGATCTATACATTCATCCTTGTGTTGCTAGTGCTCACTTCTTAGCAATTTTATTTTTACTGTAGAACTGATAAATACAGCAAGTGTATTCCATTTGGTTTTCATTGTGAGATAAAATACTTCATGAAATGAGGAGCATTGTGAGCCTCTGAGAATAGTTAAGTCCGTAGAACATCTGGAGGAGAGGTAAAGAAAATGTTTTCGCAGGTTTCTTGTTTTGTTTTTGTTTTTGTTTTTATTTTGTTTCTGTTTGGTTTTTATTTTGGGAAGTAAATGGGCCTTGAGTTGTTAGAGGTAGGGGCCTGAAAGCATTTTGTCTCATATGAAAGATGAAACATGTTTGTGCCAGGAAGCCGAGGCAACCTGGATCATGTGAACCAAAGCCTATTAGACATCATGTTCTGTGTGACCCTTGTTTGCCAGTCCTGGGCCTTTTGTGTGGGATCCAACCTGGGGCAGGAAAGGTGGCCCCTGCAGACTGAGTTTCTCAAGTTCCTGTACCAGCTGGGTGTGTTGGGCCACTGGGATCTGTGGAAGGGAGGTCAAAGGGCAGAGGTAGGGAGAAAGTCAGATATTCTCCCTCCCAGCCCTACCTTTCTATCTTGAATATGTCTCCTTCTGTAACTGTGATTCCTCTGTGGCCTCAGGTATGCAGCAATTCTAGCTCCTGCTGGTGGTCACACCCCTGGGCTGGGATGAGGCCACTTCTTTTTTTTTTTTTTTTTAAGTTTATTTTATTTATTTTTGAGAGTGAATGAGTGAGGGAAGGGTAGAGAGAGGGAGAGAGGAGAATCCCAAGGAGGATCCATGCTGTTAGCACAGAGCCTGATGTGGGGCTTGATCTCATGAAACGGGAGATCATGACCAGAGCCAAAATAAAGAGTTGGCACTTAAGGGCTGGAGCCAAGCGGACACCTCAAGGCCAGTTCTTCTTCTTCTTTTTTTTTTTAATCTTTGTTTATTCAGGGTAGTAATAGTTTCCTACTGTTGCTAGTCTCTGGAACTCGCTCACTGTCTTGTAATGGCTTCTCAACTCTTTCTTCCCTTGGGTAACCAATTGCCTGATTTAAATTCCCTCTGCTTCAATTTCAGAGAAATTTTCATTTTTTCTGAGGTTTATGAATGATACATTTTGAGTATTTGTTTTTAGAAGTGGCCCAATGAAAACCATCTATGAGGCAGATGTTTGCTTTATTCTTCACTTACTGATATTCTTGTTCTTCCCGTCTTCCTCCTGGAATTCTGTCAAGGACCAGACCCAAATTGTTAAAGACTAGTATCTATTGACATGAACACCATTGGAAAAAAAAAATACTGATTTCATACTAATGAGATTAATTGATTAGATTAACCTTATAGGTTAGGGTTAGGTAGGAAGCAGGTACTTTCATGGTCATAAGAATGTTCCCGTTGCTACCACCATGGCTGACTTAGAATCTGATCTTCTAGCCTCATGAGGCCCAAGACTTAGAGTTCTGGCAGAGAAAATGTCACTGGCTAAGCTTTAGTCATGTAGTTCCCTCTGTCTGTACCAGAGGCTCTGGGAATGGGGGAAAAGAACTCTGTACTTCAGTTTGCATAATGAGTGTAAGTCTCTGCAGTAACCACCTTGCTAAGACCATATACAGCATAGAACAGGTGATTCCCTAGACCCATTTGGGTCTCTGTTGAGGATATGGAAACTGGGCAGCCACAGTGGGATAAATCTTCACCACGTGCCCAATGAATAGTAGTTCTTCTTGTTTATTGTTCCTATTCCAGACTCTCTGGTACAGGTCTGAGAGTAATTCTTATTTTTTGACACTCAGTGAATGAGTGTCTTCTCAGTTAAGTCAGTTTACAGATGAGAGAACTGTGGCCCAAGATGCCAAAGTGAAGGCCAAAGGTCCTTATATCTAGAAGGTCCCACATCTAGAAATGTAGCATAGCTGGATTTTGATTCAGGTGAGTCTGACCCTAAGGCCTGGAGTGTCAGGACCTTGATGTCAGGAAGCCTTTTTCTAGAGGATCTACTTAGGGTCAACACTCACCCTCCCCAGATAGCCTTTTTATACCTGGGTTGATTCAGGATTCTAGTCACTTGTTCAAGAACATACATGGTAGGAAATGGTGTTAGGGGCTGTATCTCAGATCTTTGTGATTCCAAAGACTTTCTGTTATTTTCTCATTCCTGAGGTACTTCACTGAGAACCCTGGTCTTGTGAGGCAAAAAAGACACAAACAAACAAAAAATATCTGTGGTTGTATCTACTTGGAAAATGATATGTGGGATTATCTCCCTTCAGGGACTCACAGTATACAGTATATTTGAGGCTCTGAAAAGCCACATTCTAAGCTGGAGACCCAGGAAAGCCAGTGATGTAACCCCAGTGTGAGTCCCAAAGCCTGAGAACCGGGGAGCTGGTGGTGTTACGTCCCAGTCCAGGGGCAGGAGAAGATAACACGAGATGTCTCAGCTCTAGAAGACCAGAAGAAAAAGGAGTGAATACCTTCTTCCTTGCCTTTTGTTCTGTTCAGGCCCTTAACGGATGGAACAATGCCCACTCATACTGGACGTGACTGAGTTGACTAATTCAAATGCTAATCTTACTTGGAAATACTCTTGCAGACACACCCACAAATAATGTCTAGTCTGTACACTCTGTGGTCACTCAAGTTCACACATGAAATTAACCATTGCATTGTATCTTCTGATGAACGTCAATTAGGACAATTTTACTATCCCACCATCTTCCCATCTAGGTAGACTGTTGAAGATGCTCATGGCTGAGGACGAGCAGTCCAGGGGCTGTGACTGCTTTGAGGGATGAGGGGAGATTATCCTCATAGCTCATGTGTGCCACACCGCCCTGGCAGGGTCTGTGCCATGAGGTTTGGGTGCCAGTCCAGAAATCCAGGGCCTTCTTCAGACCTGTCCACGTTGCAAGACATGGCTTTTTTTGTGAGTGACTTTCCCTTTCTTTTCCTCCTTAAATACAGAGGCACACCACCTTGCTGTGTCACCTCCCAGAAACATTACAATGGGTTTAAACAGATTTGGGACTGCTCTGATACCAGTTACAGTAACTAGACATATCCTTGATATTTAAAAACTACATTTGGGGTCAAGTACTAGTTTCAGTGTTCAGTTAACTAACTTATGGATTATTGTATCCTGGGCTTAGGGGCAAACTCTGGATGCCATTTAATCTTTCCCTGACACAGGCACATAGAGAAGAGAATTCTGTAATTTAATGGAAGAATTCTCAATTAAAAAAACAATTCCACCTCAAATCTTTTATACCTCACCTTGTTTTAGAAATGAACAACAGCAATCTTTCCAAATAGAATTTTCTGGTCTTCGTGCGTGCATGTGCGTGAATGGTGGTGGCAGTGGAGGTTGTTTCATGGTATCCTCATTAGAGAATTAAATAATAAGGTCTCTGGAGAATTACAGTGACTATATTGAATTGTCAGCCATCTTCCCATGATACATTGCAGCTTGCCTCTTTTGGCTGCAAAGCCGTGATGCTATAAATCTGGAAAGAGACAGGCAAATTACAAATTAGGCATATTGTGCTATTAGCTGCAGATTTCATGATAAATTCTGCACATAAAAACTTCCCTACAATGGTTCTATCTTTGAGAATGTGTACATACTCTGTATATATCTTTCAAAATGACGACCGATGAGTAATGGTTTGGTCGAGGAATACATACATAATGAAGCGTCACCTTTGATCTTTCTTGCTTTCTGTGAGGTCAAAGTTGGGATGGGTTATAAATCATGATTTGTGCCTTTAAGTCTGTGGTATGTTCTTTCTAAAGCAGCCTGTTCCCCCCATTGGTTTGATTTTGAGTTGTTTAATTATTCATCAACCTGTAGTATGTCCACTTCTTCCCTGTTAGGCATATTTGTTTAATTTTGGATACAGTTTGATTTTCAAGGTTTGGCTTTGTTTTTTTCTGCCTCCATGCATTGTCTTTCTGTGTATTGCATTATATTACTATAATGTGAAGATTTAGTTGCAGTAAATAAAAACCTAAAATACATATGTGTATCCATGCCGTGAGCTGCAACTGAAGTAATGGATTTTTAAGTAGAATTTTCAGGCATTTTATTCACCTGATACATCTTTTTGTGTTTTGCTTGAACACTCAAATTTATAAATGCTCATAGGAGCTGTGGAGCCTCAAAAACATGATCTGTTTCACACACAATTATAGTGAATTTAAAAACACTGCTTGACTTGGTAGTGTAGGCATCTGATGAGAAGGAATTTTTATTTTTATTTTTTTTTAAGAATTAAAAATTTTTTAAATGTTTTATTATTTATTTTTGAGAGACAGAGTGCAAGCATGGGAGGGGCAGAGAGAGAGGGAGACACAGAATCTGAAGCAGGCTCCAGGTTCTGAGCTGGCTGTCAGCCCAGAGCCTGATGTAGGGCTCGAACCTATGAATTGTGAGGTCATGACCTGAGCCGAAGTCGGATGCTTAACTGACTGAGCCACCCAGGTGCCTCAAGAAGGAATTTTTTTAAATGTTTTTTATTTCTTTCTGAGAGAGACAGAGAGAGACAGCGTGAGCAGGGGAGGGTCAGAGAGCAAGGGAGCCACAGAATCTGAAACAGGCTTCAGGCTCTGAGCTAGCTGTCAGCACAGAGCCCGTCATGGGGCTTGAACCCACGAACTGTAAGATCATGACCTGAGCCGAAGTTGGACGCTTAACTAACTGAGTCACCCAGGCGCCCCCTCAAGAAGGAATTTTTAAAAGTGATGTTTCTTATGTGTAGCAACATGGATGGACCTTGAGGGTGTTATGCTGAGCGAAATAAGTCAGGCAGAGAAGGACAAATATCATATGTTTGCACGTATAGGNATTTTGCCGTCCTGGAAAGGCAATCTGTTCCCACCAAACTAGAGAGCATGCAAATTCCTTTTCGTTTTTTTTGAAGAAACAAAACAAAACATTTCTAACTGTTACTTGGTTTTGAGAGAGATGGGGCACAAGTGAGGGAAGCAAAGAGGGAGGGAGGCACAGAATCCGAAACAGGTTCTAGGCTCAGGACAGTCAGCACAGAGCCTGATGGGGGGCTCGACCTCACAAAGGGTAAGATCATGAGCTGAACCTAAGTTGGAGCCTCGACTGACTGAGCCACCCAGTCTGCCCCTGCAGATGCCTTTTTATCTTAGTGGTTGGTTTTAAATTTTAGGGTTGATGGATGGACAAGACTCTTTACTGCATACAGCCCTTAAACTTCACCCGATTTAATGTTAAAATGCATCAACTGACACTTTAGTATAATGCGATGTTATCATTAGATACCCGCAAAAAGCTTATTTCATACATTACTTCTGTTAATTTGTTTTTATGCCCCCGTTAAATATCCCTGCCACTTCAGGCCTCCTGGGGAAGAAACAGTTGATGACATACTTAAGACAAACCCAGGAGGGCCTCACATACAGGATAAATCCCCCTTTTCTCCCCATATTGTCGTTATACCTTGAGTGTTCTCTTAACTAGGAGATTGTGGAAGCAGCAGAGAATATTTTAGTGAGACCAGCGTCACCTCATTAAGCATCCTTAGCAAGGGTTGAATGTGGCCATGTGGCCACTCTAGTGAATATAGTCCCGGCACTAAAAAACATTTATCGCCATCATTAAAAAAAGAACTTTTAAAATGAGTTTGAAAGAAAGTCATTACCTCCTTAACTACCAAATAAACTCAGTGGTCTATGTAGATTATGATGAAATATCTCTGGTGCTTCCATCTTCTTCTCTTTGTTCCATAAGCTGTAATTCACGCTGTGTCCATGCTGACAGTTGGGTAACTGTGCTCTCCCCCCAGATCCCTCCCCGCTCCATCGCCTCCTTCTCTCACTCAGTAGTTTTTGCTTTGTTTGCTTTATGCTCTTGTTTACATCTCAGAATAGACTTCTTTATTCCTTATCTTCTTTTACAGTATGTGTATGTAGCCTAAGGTCTAGAAACTTTAAATAAAACTTTGTTGCTTTTTGGGGGGATGTGGGGGGTGGGACCCAGCTATTATCATAGCAAGTATTGCTTTTGGGTTTCTGTTAGTGTTTCTTTTCTTTTCTTTTCTTTTCTTTTCTTTTCTTTCTTTCTTTTTTTTTTTTTGCAAATACTGTAATTCACTGGTAAGTATAGGTTGTAATACATTGAAACCTTACATGAGTGTACTTAGATCATCAGGGATAGAGAAGTGCCCAGTTTCCCTCCCTTCAGACTGTCCAAAGTCTAAATGTGCAGTGTCTGGAAAGCTCGACAAATCCTGAGAGGACATATTCAGCACTTTTGCATTCAGAGAGAGCAGATCACAAAAGTTTTTCCTTCTTGCCATTTTCCCCAGCCTGCCTTGCAGCACATTCTGAACGTGGCTGTGCTCTGTCTTTCAAAGCACAGATCGGAGCGTGGTTTGGCAAAATCTTTTGTAGGAGCCATACGATAACCCGGGGTTTGTACTCGTGTGCCAGTCAGCCATTTACTTGGCTTAACATTTCTGCAGCAATATCCAGAGGGCTTTGGGCAAGAATTAAGTAAATCTCCCCTTGTCAGCCAGGTCATGGTTTTAAAATTCATTGCAAATCATTGGTACCATTTTGTGACCAGAGGTTTCCTAAAATTACATGCAGATATTCCAGTGTAAAGGGGCTTAGCAGCAAAGAAGCAGCACATCAAAGGTGTGGATGCTGTGGGTGTTCATGTTTATTTTAAGCTAACAACATCTGTAGTGGGGTGAGGTCCCCAGCTCAGTTTAAGTGCCTTCCATTAGTTCTGGGCCTGGCAAGGAGGACAAGGGATGAAGCCTTCATGGCTGCAGAATGACATCCAGGGGTGCAAACAGGGGAGGGAGACCCCCTCCTCCCTCCTGGATGTGACCTGACATCCTCTCAGAGGTACACTTTCATTGGGAGAAGGTGAGGTTGTGAGACCAGACCAAACAGTGGATGTGAAAGTGCTTACTAATAATGTGAAGATTGTTGCGATTGCTATTTGCTCGATTGGTGACCAATGTCATGGGTGTGTGACCTGTGCACAGGCCCTGTGCTTCGTTTAATGCTCTACTGTTGCCTTCTTAAAATACTTAAAACACACACACACACACACACACACACACACTTTCTTTATAATTTCCAAGTAAGGGGGTCCACATTTTATCCTGAACTGGGTCCCTCAGTTGTATAGCCAGTCCTGATTGTGAGCCTACAGCTGGTGTGTAGGGCTGGATTTGTTCACTTGGAAAGTGTTACTGGGCCCTGCTCTAGGTGTGTGTGATTCTTCACCCCGGATCTGCCTCCAGCCTCACGTGGTTACAGTCCTGGGTAGAGGCTGTCACTGTCGGTGCTCTCATCTACTGGGCAGAGGCGTATCACTGGGAAGCCACAGCCATTGATCCCACAGGGACACTCCTTTGCAGGTCTACCTTCAAGACTTTGAGAAACATTGAAATTACACAAAAATGGTCCGACTTTCTGCTTCATGTTTGGATTGGCCTCTACTGTTAGGGAGTACCGTTTGGAAAGGTATGGGGTGTTTATGGTTGTCTCAATAATTGGAAGAGGGGTAATGCTGGCCTTTGGTGGCAGGAGTGAGGGATGCTTGATTTCCGGGAATGCACAGACAGTCTCATGTGTTAGATACGTTTCTTGGATCTCAAGTGACATTTCAGCGACCTGACCTGTCATTCTTGTAGTGAAAGTTGGATCCACGTACAGAAGGTAGTAACTTAATACCATTTTCCACATAAGTACCCGATGATTTTCGTATGGTTTTAATATACACTGAATGGTCCAGCAGTGAAACTGCAGTAAAAAGAAGGTTACAGTTTGTTTCATCCAGAACTTTACTGTGAATTGTTTATTCACTACTTTTGAAATGTTGTCAATGAGGACAAAAGCATTGGTGGCACTTGACCCCTGCTATAGCAATTGGCTGTAGTGTCTACACTGGCTGTGGCATTCAGGGTGGTTCGATGCACATAGACACACAAATATACTTATTTAGGCCTTATTTTGACATGTGGGATCCGAACTTCACTCTAAGTAGATCCAAGCTTCTGATACCTGCTTTAAGGTCTAATTAGTGTGGGAATCAGCAAACGAAGGCCATTGGGCCAAATTTGTTCTGTGGTTTGTTTTCATATTATTCACAAGTCTAATATTTGTACAACCCACGAGCTTAACCAGTATTAGGGTTGTAAAAAAGAAAAAAAAAAAAAGAATACAGAATAAAGATCCTGTATGGCCTGCAAAGCCTGAAATATTGACTAAGTGATCCTTGACAGAAAAAATTTCCTGATTGCTGATCTACTATAATACTTAAGTGGTGATATATCAAAAACAGTTGGTTATAAATTGTTTTCTTTTTCATATATCCTTTATACAAATGTAAGGGCATTATATTGATTTAGGCCATTTGTCTGTTGTTTGCTGCTTTCTCTCAGATTAGTAAAAGGAATTAACCATTTGTTACATTGAGGCTGATGGATGGATGGTTTCTTGTCGCTCTTTTGGGAACAGCTGCTTTGGATTGAGGGTGCACAAAGTGCTAGCCTCCTCTTCACTGTTGGAGATGTGCCTTCTGTCCATGCTCATCATTTCCTGGGAGCACACCTTCGCTCACCCCATCCCTCCTCCTTCCCTCATTTCAAGGCCCAAAGACCAACAGTGGTACAACTAAAGCTAGTGAGGGCTTGTCTGTGGGCAACAGATTCCTGTTGGTCGTTCTGTGGGCACTGGTCTCTGCAGCCCTGACCCTGAGCCTACCTTCGGGCCCAGAGTTCCCTTCCTGATCCCTATCCAGCCTCCTCTCTCCCTGTGTCCATTTCTGTTCTCTCTTCACTTTCAGTTTCCCAAACATGCTACATTCAGGTTTCTGCTTGGTCTCGGTGCATATTTCACCTCCGTGTTGCTTGGTCTTCCCGGTGCAGCCTTCCTGCCATGATGCTGCCTCCCTGACTAGCCTCAGCCTCCACGAGAATGGGTCTCCCTCAAGCACCACGTTCCTCCAATGCCTGGCTTGTGCCTGTGCGTCGCCGAGGCTCAGTCACTATTTGTAGGCAATAAGCCCACAAATAGTCTGTAATTTTTTCCACATGAGGTACGTGTGAAAAAAGAAAAGTTAGGCATGGTGTTTTAGTACTATGATGGCCTGTTTTTGTAAGTAAAACTTTTAGAAACTTATGTATGAGTTTTCAGTGGTTGTTCAGAGTGTCTAAGACTTCCAGCCATTTCATTTGGAAAGGTGAGAAACCATAGTGAGAAATCACTGGAAAGGCTGGAATTAGGGGTGGTGGATGAAGGAACATTGAGACACCACTTTTTGGAAGACGGCCTATGGAGCTTATTTACCCTGACAACATTTCTCTAAAAACTACCTTCCCACGTAGCAACCAGATCTTTACTAGACAAGTATATCTTCAGCCCTACATAATGAGATTCGTGGAAATATTTGACCTTTTCCTTTTGGCTTTGGTCACTATCAATATACTAGTGACTAGTATTTGGTCAATATGGTCATCAGGTAACTTTTGAGTTTTTACAGTAATTTTCTAACTTCTAACTACTATTACTCTAGTAGGAAGCAGAAGTAATAGAGAAGCTTTCTTCTCTGTGATCCTCACATGTCCCTTGTAACTTCCCCTTTGGTGCCATTGAGGCTGCCAGGTCTGCAGTATGACCCTTTCACAAAAGGGAATTTATTGGGTCACATGACTTCTGGCTTTAGTGGTTGCAGTTGTTTGCACGATTTTATCAAGGACTTCTCCATCTCTTGCTTCAGGGTGCCTTCACTCTCAAGCTGGCTTTTCCTACACACTAGGGGGTAATGCTAGCTTTGGGAGGGGGTGAAATGCTTCTTTCCTGACTCCTTCCACTTGCATGGAGGCAGAGAATTCCTAACCCCTGTCACATTTTTCACGAGGGAGAAGGAGCAACATCTGCTGATACTTGGGCCTCAGCAACCTTTGGTTTTTTGGAATGAACTGTCTTCAGGATGCTCATGTTATAGGCCATTTGTGTGGTAAGCTTACTAGGACTGGATCTACCCCTGAGAGGCTGATGCCTACAGTGTTAGTACAATTTTGGCTTGAAGTCAAGCTTCACTCTCCAGCATAAAGCTGATACCATTTCTGTCATTCTGACTCCTCTGTTGGTCTCTCTTAATTAGGCTTGTATACAGGAGTGGGGAAAGATTGGTATTTAAACATGAACCTTCACACTCCATCTGTGACCACAATTTATGCTTCTCTTTTTTAAAATTTTACTTATTTTGAGAGAGAGAGAGAGTGACAGAGAGCAAATGTGAGTAGAGGAGGTGCAGAGAGAGAGAGGGAGAGAGAATCCCAAAAGGCTCCCTGCTCAGCATGGAGCCTGAATGAAGGCTTGATCTCATGACCATGAAATCATGACCTGAGCCAAATCAAGAGTTGGGTACTCACTCCACTGAGCCACCCAGGCACCCCTGTGCTTTTCATCTTAGCAGTTTAGCAGTCCCAAACAACATTTCCTGGGTTTTGTACTATGTTAGCAGAAGTTTCCATATGACCCTCATTGGGTAGGATTGAGTCACATGCCTAATCCTGAGCTGTGTCTGTTACTTATTGGCCACATCCCAGGATCACAAGGACTCTCAGGTCTACAAGCCATATAGACAGAATGGAGGAAGGGTGGATGTATATAGATCTGCTTCTCAAACTGTAACGTACATACAGATTACCTGCGAATCTCAGTAGATACAGATTCGGATTCAGTAGGCTTCCAGGGTAGGGCCTGAGAGTCTGCATTTCTAATGAGCTCTCAGGGAATGCTGCTGCTGCTGGTCTGTGCATCACAGTTTGAGTAGCGAGGTCCAAAGGGACATTTGGATGTGGTTACCATAGAGGTCTTGATCCTGGGCTCAGAAAGAAATCCAGAGATGGCCACCATGATCCCTTTCTGTCAACTCATTTTCCCCCTCTTCTGTTCAGGAAACACAAGCCTTAGATTTCTCATGAAACTTACCTCAACCACTACAATCCACAGTGATCTGTCCTTCCTTGAACTCCTTAACATTTACTACATGAAGTTAATCATGATAGTGGGACATCCTAGCATACAAAATTCTTAAGGCTAAATTCATTCTTAAGGTGGTGGGGGGACCAAGCTTAAGGCTAAAAGAAAGAAAGAAACCTTCCCCACCCCACCCCCGCCCCCAATGTGGAAGAACTGTTGTGTAGAGCTCTTGCTGTAGGGCCATCCATTCTATAGGCAGATTGAGATTCGGCAGGTTTCCATGGCCTGGCCCACCAAGATAACTTGCGCATTGGGGGAAATTGGTTCTATATTCCAGACCAAAAACTTATAAAAGTATAAAAGTAGTCATCTGAAGCAAAAACTGCTTGCCTGAGCAAGTTTTTTCTTCACTTGAGAAGAAGCAAGAAGTCCTTTTATTACTTGATTATAATGTATACCAACATGTTAACAGTGCTTTATCTGGAGTTGATGTTGTTCTACTTGTCTGACACAGTATAACCACCTCCAACATAACAGCCTTTTATCTGACTCAGAAGTGTGCGATCTGGTCAGGATTTGATGGGCAAAGCTCATCTCTGTTCTACTTGGTGTCGGTTGGGGTGGCTAAAAGGCTGGACTCGCCTGAAGGATTACTCATATGTCTGGTTCCTGAGCTAGGGAGAGTCAAACAGCTGGCGGCTGGCACAGCTGAACCTCTAGATGTCTGTCTAACCCTGTTTAGTTTCTTCATGTCATCTCTCCAGCATGGAGACTTCCTTCATGTTAGTACAGGGCTCCCAAAGCACATGCTGAAAGAGTGGGGGTGGGGAGAGGAGAAGGGGGAAAGAGAGAAAGGGAGAGACAGGGTTGGCAGGTGGTGGGGAAGACCAAGCTGAAGCAAATATCCTTTTATGACCTGTTCTTAGAAATTACACAGCATCACCTTCACTGAATTCTGATTGGTCAGTGCATTCACAAAGCTCTGCATAGTTTCAACGGCAGGGAACATGGAGCTTAATGTAAAGTGTCAGTATGTAAGAGGAACCTGAGTGATGGGGTGTGTGTGCGTGTGCATGTGCGTGTAGCCGTCTTCCTTCCTTCTTTCCTTCCTTCCTTCCTTCCTTCCTTATGTTTATTCATTTTTGAGAGAATAAGCAAGCAGGGGAGGGGCAGAAAGAGAGGGGAACAGAGGATCTGAAGCAGGCTCTGCCCTGACAGAAAAGAGCCTGAGGCCAGGCTCAAACTCATGAATCCTGAAATCATGACCTGAGCCAAAGTCAGATGCCTAACTGAGTTACCCAGACACCCTCTAAAGATATATCCATCTTTAGAAATGACAAACTGCTACAGAGACTATGAGTGGCATTATAGCCTTGTAAAAACATATATCTTTCTGATGTTTTCAAGAATATGTTGCTTTAGTATCAAACAAATTGCAGTAAAGTATTTGAAAATAAGATAAAAACAGAAAGGGAGGTAAACCGTAAGAGACTCCTAAATACAGAGAACAAACTGAGTGTTGCTGGCGGAGTGTTGGTGGGGGGATGGGCTAAATGGGTGATGGGCATTAAGGAGGTCACTTGTTGGGATGAGCACTGGGTGTTACATGTAAGTGATAAATCACTAAATTCTACTCCTGAAGCCATTAATGCACTATATGTTAACTAACTTGGATTTAAATAAATTTTTCTTTTAAAAAAGAATTTGTAGAAAACCTAGAACCAGAGCCTTAGCCAATATGTAGTATGTTTCTCTGCCCTAATCTCCTAGGTGCTCTGGTCACTGATTATGATAGAATCAAGCATGTTCAACACAGAACAAAGCACTGGCAATTGGATTGGCCAAATCACAAACAAATTGGTTTCTTCTCCACTCTTCTTGATATCACAGACCAGCAGCAAGTAAAAAGCTCAGGATTTTCTAAGTAAAAGACGTAGAGAAAACCTCCTTGAAACAACTGCTGGTCCTTTCTGTTCAGCCAAACTGTGTAATTATGAAGCCTGGCGTTGGGCTTGAACAGCAATATCCTAGCTGCAGGGCATGGTGGCAGATGGAGTATGGCGCCTAATAAGCTCCAAGTCCCCACTGCAGGCTGGCCACATAAGGAGAGCCGTAATAACACTCCGAGAATGAAAACATCCATCAAAGCCTGACAAACCTCTGACACAGATTTTCTTTATGTTGCTAAAGGAGCTAGTTAAATGTGATGGAACTGCTAATAAAAATTCTTTGTGGTCCTAATGAAACAGCTTTGTACACCCAATCTCCTTCCTTGTTAGGTGAAAGGGAAAGCTGCATTAGAATTTTTGGTGACTAACATTGATTGTGGTCTGGGGAAACAAAAGGTAACTGGATCAAAGCAGCTCAACTCACTGGTCTTTTGGAGTTAGAGACAACCCAGTGATGAGTTGTTTTCATGGCAATCTTCACCACAGAGGGACCGACTTTGTCTGTCATCTTAGTCAGAAAGCAGATGCTTGGAGGGAGCAGGGGATGAGAGGGTGGGATCTGCTATTCCCTTGGTGGGCCTAATAGGCTGTTTTCTCTTTCATCAAACATGGTCCCTCAGGCCACTGAGTTATTTCCTCTGAGAGTGATGTGTTCCATGCTGGTGTCCACATTGGCTGCAGAGGAATTTGTGAGTAAGGTGCTTGAGCTGCAACATAGTGCCTTGGTCAATCTTAGGTTGTGTCTCCCTCTCACCTGACCTGCACTCACCATAAACCATCTGGAGTGATAGGGCATTGCATTCACCCACCCAGATTACTTCCTGTTTTCCAGGGTCCATTGCTAGAGCCCTTGGTTCTGTTGACTTCCTTGCTTGCCTGCCACTCAAAGAGGTGGCCTCTTTGACCAAGCTAGGAGTCCTGAGGTTTCCTATCCCCTCCATGCTCTACACAGCCATCTTTTCTGAGATCTGGCCACTTCCCAGGGCACAGTCAAGAAGTGGGGTCTACACTGAGACTGTTCCCAGGACCCACAACAGTCTGGTCCCCTTCCTAGTCTGCGGGAATTTGTCTTCGTTTTTTCTTCTTTCTTTCCAGAGCTGTTTTCTTTCTTGGCCCATCTATTGTTCTGGCTTTCGTGGATGTGGACTTTTACACAACCCAGGGAAGGTGGTGACATCAGTCTGCTTCTGCTTCCAGGAGGGGAAAACAGAGAGAAGAACCCACCGATCAAGTTGTCAAAAACATAACCTTCTGTCTTGATGGTTCTGGTGTGTCATGCTGATTTTGTAGATGAGGAAACCAAGGCTTAGGGAGATGAAGGGAATTGGGTAAAATCACACTGTTAAGAAGCTGAGTGAGACCTGTGTTCTGTAAGTTAAACCCCTGAATGTCTGAATACCTCTCCATCATTTGGAACTATTATATAGGTTCATTCAGTAGTGTTAAGGTAAGCAATGCCCTTCTGAATATTTGTCATTAGCATACCCACTGACTTCTAATGTTCCCTGGAGGGAGCAATGGGTTTAGAGTCAGATCATCTGGGAATTCTGGCCTTCAAGCTGCCATCGTTGTGTGATCTCAGACAACTCATTTGACTTCTTTGATCTCAGATTTTCAAAATCTAACATACTTGCTCAGTCAGCCTCACAAGAGGTTGTTAGTGATGTAGAAGTAACAGATGGGTAAAGTATAAACAATTCAGGTTGCTATGGTCTGCCTTCACTTGCTTCAGACTCCAAGAGATCAAATTCTTCACCTCTTCCAGTCCTGAAAGTCTCTGCAGATAGTCATCATGGCATCACAATAGGGGTATTAGAGGCATTTATTTGCTTATTAACTTTTGTGTGCTGGGACTGTCTCTTGCTTTGTTGAGATTTGACACTCCTACACAGAAGTCTGGGATGCCATCATGTTGACCGAAGAAGTCACTGAACAATTAACCTGTATCATTAATAGTTTGTTACCAACCTCCTGGCTTTGCTGATGTGTGGCCCAGGGCATCTCAATTAACCATTGTTCCTCCCTAGTCTGTTATGAAAGGGGTTGTCTGTGCTCTGTGACAGTTCTATCCTGGAGGAAGAAGTTCTGGGGATTGAAAATAAAAGACTCCTCTCACATCTGTTTGCAAACACAACCCCAACCCTTGCTCAAGATCGGTAGGTCTTAGGTGCCAAGTAGAGCAGAATGGTTCTTTTGTAGCACTGTTGCCATCTGCATAATGGGAATCCTTGTTCAGGTAACTGGTTGTTTCCTTAACAGACTCAGTTGCCAGGGGTCAGTTGCCCTCTGTTCATTATGATATCACCAGCACCAGCTAGCAAGGTATTGTGTGTGTTATAATTACCCAATAAAGCTAGTCTGAATTGGATTTTACTACTGATTTGTCTCCTCTACAAAGAATGGCTAGTAGACTTGTTAGGAGCTATTGTTACTCATATAGCAAATTTATTTTGCAGATGAAGTGGTGGTTTAACTGCAGAGGGTGAATACAAGGGATGCCCTTTATGCCATGTACTATTATATGAAATATCACACCACCGTAGCCAGATCCATGGCATTGTCAGGTCACGATGTCATAACCACCACATTGCCAAAATGACTCTAAAGTTATTTTGGAAGTTGCCTTGGAAATAAGCTAATTACCTGGCTCAGAATTGAAGAGGGTCATGAAATCAGAATGTAGGTATGTGGGGTATGAGGGGAGTATTTAAAAGTAAATGTTTCTAGGCACCCCCCGCCCCCCCGCCATCAGCACTCACTGTGTTTGAGGTGAGGCCCAGGAATCTATTTAACAAGAAACTGCAGAATGCCATTTGAGAAACGTAGATATTTTATCCTAACTCATGAACAAAAATCTAAACCGGTATCGATGGTGGCTTTGGGATTTCTAAAGTATTGGAGAGTTGCATGATTCAGAATCTCAGAGAAGGGTAAAAACCTTAGACTTCCACTTAGGAATTCTGGGTAAGATTTACATATAGAAAGCTAGTGTTCGAGTTCCCTCCTACTACATAGAAAATGACCCAGTTTGTAGCTTCAAATAACCATTTTATTTTGCTTTGATTTTGGGGTTGGGAGTTTGGGAAAGACTTGGTGGGGGAGAAATAGACTTCAGCACCAGACAGGGCATTGCAAAGTTTCACTCTAAAACGAGCATGTGGGATGAGGGATGTTGGGGAAACCTCATTTGGGAAATAAGATTTAGCACGTATAATGCACTCAGGTTTAAGCAGGTCAAAGGTCTCCCAGAGAATAAATTCCTAGGTAGATGGTCATATTATATGCATCATTTAGGAACAAGTACATTCTTTGATAATGAAAATGTTGGAGGTAGAGTTTCACAGCCCACGCTTAGTCATTTCCATGCTTACAGAATGTTTGTTTCTTTGCATAGTTTTATGGCGTTTTTGAGAAAAGTGAACCCATTTTCTCATTTATTGTTTGTCTTGTACATCTTGTTTAGGAGCGAGTGTCCACATAAGATGTGCCTCCTACTTCCTGAATGGCCTTGGAATGCTCACATGTACTCATGGGTCGGGCTTAAATTTCTATCTCCTCTGACTTTGCTTGAGTCTTAAAAAATTCATACGCTCTTGTCTTCCCTCCTCAGTGGTATTTCCTATCTTCTAGTAATACTTTCAAATCTAATTTCATTGTTCCATTGGATGTGGTTCTTCCATTTTGATTTCTGCTTTTTTCACTCTTTTGTAATTGGGGCTATCATATCAGTGACACTAACTAGTGGTTTTATTACACTAGAGCGTAAAAGAATTGCATTTCCTCTACATTTATAAATGTCGTATCCACATTCAGTCTGTGCATAGATTTCACTGAAATGCCTTGAACTTGTTAGTTGATCCACAAATAGCTCCTCTATATATTTATGGTAATACTTTATGCTGAACAACAATTTCACACTTAGAACCGTCCCCCCGGTTTGTCTGTTCTAAATGTCATCCGCTCATATTTATAAATGTGGAATGAGCTCACTTAAATTGGATTTCTTGGGTCCAAGACATTTCTGATTTTCCTAATGACCAAATAACCAAAAAGCAGAACAGATTAAGAAGAAAAAAGAAATCTCGGGCATATACAATTTTCAGGCCTTCAGGGTTTGTTTAAAGCTGCTTTGTTCGGCAGGAATGGTTAATAAAAGAAACATTTCCCCAAAGAATTGTTGTGATCTTTAATTAAACTCCTTTCCCATAGGTTTATAATGTAGCACTGAACAATATTTGGTCAGTTTCTCTGCCTGGCTTTCCTCGTCGCAGGCTGGACTTTATTGGATCTCAGGTCCGAAGGGAGCATTAGGAGCTGAGAGAGGCCTGCTGCATCAAATGAAAAGTTAATTGTGTTTAAGCCATCTTGGAAACCAGCCTCCAGTGTGCCTTAGCTGAGAGCCATGCTCAGCCGTCCGGTACCTGGCTGTCAAGCTGAGTCCACGGCCCAGACTTGACCTGACCCAGAGAAAGTACAGCCACAGAAAGGCTAATGACTGCAGAAAAGGCCATTCCAGGGCCTCACCTTTCAGTTGTCATGAGCCCAGGGTCGGTGGACAGTGAGATGATTGATTCTGCCAGTGGGGCTGGAAGTGTGGGTTTGCTCTGAGGAAGGAATGCAGTGGGACAGCAGTTCTTACCCACAGTTCATTAAGACTCAGGACTGTCTTGTTTTGGAAAAGCTGTGATAAATTGCTTTAAATGATTGGGAGGCTAGGCACTGTGGGGCTTGTTCAAGTATTTTGTCTGGCTCTCTTCCTGTCCTTGAGTTGAGAAGTGCTCTCTCAGAGCCCAGCTGGCAGCATGTGCCTGGCATATCTAAAGTGGGTCATTTTTAAAAAGAAATGCCCCCTTGTCTGCACCGAGGGAGGATGGCGCCCCTCTCCCCATCTCCACCCCTCCCACATCCCTGGGCACACCTCATTGTGAAGGAAAATGCAGAGGTCTTCTGGGGCTCTGTGAATATTTTGTTTTTTCCTCTAGCTGCGGTTCCATATCTGTTCATTTATGATTATTTATTGAGCAGCTCACATCTTTTACTTACATTAATGTATGAATTGGCTTCAGACATGAAATTGCTAGTAGTTGACCATTCTTCAGACTATAGAAATGGCACTCTTAGAAGGTTCAGTATATTTTACACAAGGAAATGATAAAATAAGGTAGTGTAAATAGCATCAAACAGATGAGTAGTCACGAGGTGTGTTCAAGCCAGAAAGAGGCCATTCTTTTCTTTCTTCCTTTCCTTCTTTCNTCCAGGCTCTGAGTTGTCAGCACAGAGAAGGATGCTGGGCTTGAATTCATGAATGCAAGTTCATGACCTGAGCCAAAGTTGGATCCTTAACCAACTGAACCATCTATAGGTGTCCCTATTTCTTTCTTTCTTTCTTTCTTTCTTTCTTTCTTTCTTTCTTTCTTTCTTTCTTTCTTTCTTTCTTTCTTTTAAGGTTATATTATTTATTTATTTATTTATTTATTTATTTATTTATTTATTTATTTAGAGAGTGAGCATGAGTTGGGGAGGGTAAAAGACAGGAAGACAGAATCCCAGGCAGGCTACACACACTGTCAGCGCAGGGCCTGATGCAGGGCTGGAACTCACAACCTGTGAGATCATGACCTGAAACGAAGTCACGGGTCGGACACTTACCTGACCGAGCCACACAGATGCCCCCAGAGAGAAGCAGTTCTATAATCTTCTACTTTGAGAGACAGTGCAGTGTGGTGGTTAGTGTTTGGCCTCTATGGGCAGAAATGCTGGAGTTTGACCCTCCGTTTGGCTAAGTACCAGCTGGCTAGCATTGGGGAAAGTTCTGGGCCTCAGTGTTTTCATCTGAAAATGAGGCTGCTAATAGGACCTACTGGCTGGGAAGGCTGAGCAGATACTGTTAGATACTATCTACCTTGCCAGATGCATGTCCTACAGTGTCCCTTTGGAACTGAGTGCTCTGCATGCTCTGGACCTCTTTCTACCTTTAGTGTTCGGCGACTCTTTTTGCCACCGAGTCTCTCCATGTGCTATTTTCCTACTCTCCAGAATGTTCTTTTCCTGTGCTTTTTCCTTTGTGGTTCCCTCCTTGTTTGAGTTCTCAGTTCACTTCTTGTTTTCTCAGCTACTCTTGGCCGTCTCTGATGCAGGGCTGGAAATCACAACCTGTGAGATCATGACCTGAAATGAAGTCACGGGCCGTCTAGGTCATAATTGTTGTCTTTTACCTCTAATGGAGCCCTGTAACATGCTGGTGTGACAGCGACTGTGGCTGAAGTTTTACAGTAAGGTGTGTATGTCTGATCCATGTGCCCCTCAGTTGACTGTGAGCCCCTTACAGGTAGGAAGCGGGCTGTGTTCTGCTCGTTGTTGTACCCTGGAGGACCTGCCTCATAGCTGGTGCTCTGGAGATGTTTAATGAGTGAAGTGGTTTGCATTCTAGAAGTTCTTCCATTTTAAGGCTTTGGGGAGAGTCTCTGTATTTCTGTTTTAAAAAAATGAAATGGGAAAGCATGTACATAAGCGGTATGTATATGTTTTTGCATGACAATAATTGATAAATCATCACTTTAAAAAATTCACCCTGAGCATTTTTGTGCAATGTAGTGGGTAGGCAGTAAAGTGCAAGGTTTAATAGCTAAGATGCTGACAGAAATCTAGGCTCAGGCTTAGTTCATTGTCTAATCTGAGATCTTGGAAAAGTTGCTTGTTCTGAAACTCTTTTTCTGTGTCTGTACACTGGATATTATTTATTTATTTATTTATTTTTCATAGTTTAAATAGCTTATTGTCAAGTTGGTTTCCATATAACACCCAGTGCTCATCCCAGCAAGTGCCCTCCTCCATGCCCATCACCTGCCTTCCCCTCTCCGCCACCCCCATCAGCCCTCAGTTTGTTCTCGGTATTCAAGAGTCTCTCATGGTTTGCCTCCCTCCCTCTCCCCAACTATTTTTCCCCTTCTTCTCCCCCATGGTCCTCTGTTAAGTTCCTCCTAATCCACCTATAGGTACAAACATACGGTATCTGTCCTTCTCTGCCTGACTTATTTCGCTAAGCATAACACCCTCTAGTTCTATCCTTGTTGCTACACATGGCCAGATTTCATTCTTTCTCATTGCCATGTATAGTCCATTGTATAGATAAACCACGCCTTCTTGATCCATTTGTCAGTTGATGGACATTTAGGCTCTTTCCATGATTTGGCTATGGTTGAGAGTGCTGCTATGAACATTGGGGTACATGTGCCCTTATGCATCAGCATTCCTGTATCCCTTGGGTAAATTCCTAGTGGTGCTATTGCTGGGTCATACAGGACTTGTACACTGGATATTTAAATAGTACCTAGGTGGGGTGCCTGGGCGGCTCAGTCAGTTAAGTGTCCCACTTTGGCTCAGGGCATGAACTTGGTTTTGTGAGTTCAAGCCCTGTGTCAGGCTGTGTGCTGACAGCTCGGAGCCTGGAGCCTGCTTTGTATTCTGTGTCTCCCTCTCTCTCTGCCCCTCTCCTTGCACTCTATCCCTCGCAAAAATAAAGATTAAAAAATTATTTTAAATAAAAGTAATAAAATAGTACCTAGGAGCACCTGGGTGGCTCAGGCATTTAAGCGTGACTCTTGCTTTAGGCTCAGGTCATGATCTCATGGTTTATGAGTTTGAAACCTGCATCAGGTTCAGTACTGATGGTGTGAAGCCTGCTTGGGATTCTCTCCCCCTCTCTCTGCCCCTCTTTCACTCTCTCTCTCTGTTGCTCTCACAATAAATAACTAAACTTAAAGAATTTAAAAAAATAGTACCTAAATGCTATGAGTTGAATTATGCCTCTTCAAAATTTGCATACTGAATGAAGTCTTCATCCCCATTACCTTGGCATGTTGTTTGGAGACAGGATCTTTACAGAGGTAATCAAGCTAAAGTGAAGCCATCAGAGTGGGCTCTAAGCCAGTATGACTGGTGTCCTTCTAAGAAGGCGAAATTAAGATGTAGAAACACACTGGGAGGGAAGATGAGCAAAGAGATACAGACAGAGGACAGTTGTGTACAGGCCAAGCTGAGAGGCCAGGAACAGATCCTACTTCTGCAGTCTTCAGAAGGAGCCATCCCTGTTGACCCCTTGATTTTGGACTGAGAGGCTCTAGAACGGTGGAGACAGCAAATTTCTGTTGTTCAAGCCACCTAGCTTGTGGTACTTTGTCTCAGCATCCCTCGCAAATGAATACACTTAGTTAGCCAGTTTAATGGACAGTGGGACCGTATGTTAATCCAGATATCAGTCACTTACAGTAGAGAACATTTGTTTTTCTTGCCCACAGGCCTATGAGCTGCTTGCAATTTGCCCAGACTGGAGGCCATTTGGGTTCAGATCTACTCCTTGTCCCTGCATCATTCAGGCACTGGCATCTCCGTAGAGCATGTTCTCCTGGAAGAAGGCAGAAGGAGAGCCCAGGGCAAACGAAGCAAGCCCAGTGCAAGCCTCTCATGGCTTTATGCCTGGTAGCAAAGCAAGTCACCTGGCCAAGCCTGCTTTGTATAGGCAGAAGCATGTACTCTGTCTCCTGTAGAGCGAAGTATTGAAAGTCACACGGAAAAGGGAGAGAGTGACAACAACCCAATTGTTCGCAGTGTCTACACATACCAAAGTTGTCTTCACTAAATCAGATTTTGCATGGGAAGCCTTGAGCGCAGTGCCTAAGGCCCAGGTGGTGCCCAATAAACGGCTGTTGCTATTGTTGCTGTTTTCATTCTTGAACAAATCCTAGTGTTCATCTTCAGTTTTAAGTCTGCATGCACTTTTGCCTTTCAAACAAGTAGAATTAGCTGAATCAATTGCATTAATATTTGGTTAAGCAAGAGTCTCTGCAGGCTGCATCATCGCAGCTGTGATTAATTCTTTTAAATTCTTTCAAATTGCATGTCTGCTTCATTGGATTGGAACACAGATATGATTTCAAGCTTATGTTTCTCGTTAGGACATTGAGGACACAATTAAACATGCTTTTTCTTCTTCTTTGAAAAAAATCAAAGGCTCTTAAAATGGATTGTTGTGAAAGAACACATAAATAGGTTTTAATCAATAGTTGAATTCTCCAAAGCATCGTCAAGACAAAGTGGTAAATGTTCTGATTAAATTTGTGATTGGTTAAGCTAGAAATCCATACAGTTGCTTGTCACACAGTATTTAATAAATGGCGTGTAGAGTATCCTAATTGTACCCATTTATCACTTCTCTCTGTTTCTAGATATATAAAGTTATCAAAATCTGGAAACTCAAACATTTCTATTTCCATTTTCTTGGTTGGGCTTTGTTCTCTTTCTTGCTGTATTGGGTCTGGTTTTGAGCTAAATATTTCTGACACAGCCTTCACGACTCATTTACATTTAAATAGTAACAGGAAATCTCTTTGCCAAGAAGGCTATTGGAATCAAATTTACACCAGATCTTTTTTTTTTCCTTAAAGATGTTATTATTGATTTTTTTTTTGGTACATCAAAGTGCTTTTTGATTTTTTTTTTTGAAATCTAAGTATTATAGGCAGTGTACAAGTTTTTCATTTTTCATCTTGGGTGCTTATTATTGCTTCTGATGCTCATAATTTATACCAGTTGCTATAATGTTAAACATTACAAATGAACTTCTGAGGTGTTCACTGCCTTTGCTATTGAGATTTCATTAAAGGGAGTTTGAAGTATAATGTATGCCCTTGAACTTGTCACATATTGAATGAGATCTAGTTACAGGATAGTGAGGATATAATTATAGAAAAGGTGATGAAATCAAATAGATTCCTAATCAGCAAATGGAGGTGTGATTTATAAATATTCACATGATGAGAAGATTTAATGGGGCTTGAAGCAAATTGAGGAGGATCAAGACCGGCATCTTCACTGGAGGATGAGAGATCAAAAACTCCCAGGCATCCCAGTGCACTTCACCAACTGCACTACCTCCTATTCCTAGGAGTGTTTTTAAGAAAGTATTAGAGTGAAAAGAAGGCTTCCCAGCTTGTAAACCAACATCAGCCGCATCAGTGTACTTAGACACTGTTGCTCTAGATGTTGGTGGGAAGAAGAGGAAATTCATTGTGTGCTGAGTTCTTGTCATGATGCTCCCTGAACTGGATTTAAGAAAAAAGGCTCAGGGGGCGCCTGGGTGTCTTAGTCGGTTAAGCATCTGACTTTCGCTTAGGTCATGATCTCGCGGTTCGTGGGTTTGGGCCCTGCATCGGGCTCTGTGCTGACTGTCAGCTCAGAGCCGGAGCCTGTTTCAGTCTGTGACTCCCTCTCTCTCTGACCCTCCCCTGCTCACACACTCTCTCTCTCTCCTAGAAATAAATAAAACATTAAAAAAAAAAGTTGGAAAGAAAAAAGGCTCAGGAGGCGCCTGGTGGCTCAGTTAATTGAGTGTTAGACTGTTGATTTCAGCTCAGGTCATGATCCCAAGGTTGTGGGCTCGAGCCCCATGGTGGGGTATGTGCCAGGTGTGGAGCCTGCTTAAAATTCTCTCTCTACGTCTCTACCTCTCTCTCTCCTCCCGCCCTCCCCACCTATCTCCTTTCCCCGACTTGTGCGCACTCTGTCTCAAAAAATAATAAAAGAAGAGCCTCAATAAAACTTGTTTAATAATAACTTAAATTTTGTTGAGTGTTTACTCTGTACCGGGAGTTGAGAGCCTTACATATATTAGTTAATTTTATTCCCAGCAAAAGTTTTTTGGTTTTTGCAGTTGGGCACATTATTCCCATTTTCAGAAGGTATAACTGAGGTCTAAGGAGGCTGGGCACTCCTCCTTTCCCTCTGTAGACGTCTGTACCCTGCGCTCTATGTAGGCACTGGGGATAAGGTGCATTTACAGCAGAGAAGCTGCCTGTTCTTCAAGGAGCTGATAGTCTATTAGGAAACAGACAAGTACTCAGATAAACATATAATGTAATTGCAGGTTGTACAGAACGCATTAAACATAAAGCTGAATAGGGAGCTATGAAGATGGAAGAAGTGTTGCTGTAGAGATGTTGATGTTTGAGAGATTTTCCACAAAGCATATCAGGATGTTCTAACATTCACTGTATCGCCCGCTGGAAAGTGAGCAATGTGCTTACCCAAGTAGGATTCTGTCATTACTCAGATGTGGTGTGCCAATGACGGGTGTGTGTGTAAGCACTGGGGTAGGTGAGGAGGACCAGAGAGAGGGGGCGGGCAGTTAGGAGTGACCAGGTTTGAATAGGGTTCTTTCTGTTCGAGTCACAGTGACATTGCTTCCAGCCTTATCTCCTGCCACCCGCCCTTTGTCAGACTGTTCCCTCTGCCCCTGGTCCACGTCCCTTCACCCGGACTTTTTAATCTCTGAGATCTCTGCTCACTTATCACATTCTCAAAAACGTCTTTCTTGTTTCCCTGCACAAGGCCATGTTCTCTGTTACTGATTCTTCTAGAATGGTGTTCCCTTCTCTAGAGCCTGTGTCTCTGGTTAATGGCGGGTTGTGTGAGTGCTGTCTTCCTGACCTGTTGAACTATAGGCTCTTTGTGGACAGGGCCATGTCTGCTTTAGCTCATCATTTATCCCCAGAACTTACCACGATATAGAGCTTGTTAAATCTTCTGCAGGTTATTAATAATGCATGAGTATTGACAATTTAATATATCCTTCATTGTGGGTATAAGTCAACTTTAAATTTTACTTTAGGAGTAGTTAACATTTGGATTAATTAGGGGCCCATATTCCAGGGTTGCCATCAAATGTCACTGTCTGTTAATTAACATAAGGGATGTTAGAAATAAGTGTAACTGGTGAAATAAATGGTGTTCAAGATATCCACTGGTTAAAATCTGTCCTTGCACAAATGGGTTGTTAAAGAAAAAATTATTTATGACACCTGCTAAAGATGGCAAGGCAGACTTTACTTATTTATTTATTTAAAAATAAATGTTTATTTATTTTTGAGAGAGAGAGACAGAGTGCAAGCAGGGGAGGAGCAGAGAGAGATGGAGACACAGAATCCGAAGCAGGCTCCAGGCTCTGAGCTGTAAGCACAGAGCCCAATGTGGGACTCAAACTCCCAAACTGTGAGGTCCTGACCTGACCCAAAGTCAGATGCTCAACTGACTAAGTCACCCAGGCGCCCCATGGCAGACTTTATTCAGGACTATCCTGGTGGGTGTAGGGAACACAGCAGTGGGATTTTATTACTGGAAGAGAGAGATGGGACTCGACTCCGAATACAGCATTGGCAAGTGGGAATTTATAGCAAAGGAGCAGGAAGATGGTTAGTGGATAGAAGATCACTAAGAGGGAATGTGGGTGTATAAGGGGTTCTGGCTAAACTGACCTAACAAGATTCTTCCTGAAGACAGGCCAGGTGATCAGACATCACCCCGGGGACAGTAAGGGATGAAGAACCTGATGAGTTATTGAGAATGATCATTTGTCAGAGGCAAAAATGGGATTCTGATTAAACTGACTTAGTGGGGTTCTTGCTAAAACCAGATTTTACAAGGATGTGCACAGGTGAACCTAGAAGAAGGTTCAGGAGCTTGACTAAAGTTTGGTCAAGCAAAGAATCTTTGCCAGCATTTAAGAAAAAGGTTAGGATAAGAACTCTGAAGGGTCCTAGTCTCTGTGTTCCAGGGAACACTCTGTGGCCTAAATTGATAAAATGAGAGGTGAACATGGCTTGGCAACTGCAGGGTGGAACTTCCAGGCAAAGTGCTCTATAAAGCACCTAAAAACCTGAGAGGAGAGACTTGGCTTGGCTTAGGCACAGGTGGTTAGCTTCTCTGGGACCTGCTTGCTCATAACCGATTGTCGGTGTGGTGGCCTTCAGCTTGAGATTCGCTTACTTGCGACATGCCGCCCAGGTGGGAAGAGGGGCTCGAGGAAAGAGATATGGCTCTTCAGTCAGCTCTCAACCCCGGAGGTTGTCCACATTCCGGAACAGAGCTTGGCAACCATTAATGTCCAAATTGGCTTTGGCCCTCCTACAAGAGAGCAGTAGACAACTGTTGACTGAAAGAGGCGGTGGCGGGTTAGAGGATACCAAGATGGAGTCAGCAGTTCTCGATGACTGATTTATGTGGATGTGAGGGAAGAGGCGAGGATGACTGACAGGTTGGTCCTGGGAGCAGGTGTGGGTTGGCTGAAGGAGGCTTATGACTCCATCTTGTAAACTGGGCTGGTCCCTAACCCTATTAGGAAGCAGACAGTGTTGGTCTTTGGTATACTCTCACCTCTCTTTCACTGTGTCCTTTTGTGAGACACTTCCCACCCAGTGCTCTGCCAAGTAACATCCTGTGCTAGTGTGCTGTGACTGATGGTCTCACGGCCTTTGTTTTCCAGAAAAGGCATTTCGGAGTCATCTGTTTATCTAACCTGTATTGTGATGGTTATGGCTGGTAATCCCACAGGGCTCCAGCCCATGTAAATCAATCTGTGGTTTTTAAAAAAGCTTTAATTTTGAACTCATTTTAGGTTTACTGAAAAGTTGCCACAATAATCCAGATAATTTTCTTCTATCTCTTTTTCTCGTTGCGCTGATCATAACATCTTACACAACCATGGCGCAGCCATCAAAAATAAGAAATTGATGTTGGCACCGTATTCCGAACTACAACTACACACTTTATTTGAAATACACCAATTTTTCCTCTAGTGCCCCCTCCTTTTTTTTCTGTTCCAAGATCTCTGTCAGACTCTCATATTGCATTTCACTATTATTTTTCTCTACTTGCCTTCCATCTGGGACAGTTCCTCCATCATTGCTTGACTTCACGACCTTGACACTTTTGAAGAGTACTGATCAGTTATAAACAGATCTTGGGTTTGTCCAGTGTTTTCTCATGATTGGGTTGAGATTATGATTTTTGGCGTGAATTCCACAAAAATACTGTGTCTTTCTCAGTGACTTAGAGGAAGAAGTTCAGGTTGTTGGTATGTCTTTTTATAGGTGATGTTTTCTTTGATCACAACGTGGTTCATTGGTGTTTGCCAGGTTTCTCCTGTGTAAAGTAACTATGTTTCCCTTTGTAGTTGATAAGCAAATCTGTGATTTTAAACATGCAAGCAAGGCAAATGAGGGCAATGAAATTTGGGGCGGAAAAACCTGTTCACCTCCTACCACCTCCGTTTAAAAAAAGTATTCATTTGAACACTGTGTTTCGGTCCTGGAAAACCTAAGCACAGTAGTTGATGTCGCTGAAATAAAGCTCTCTTTTGGCTGCTTCGGTGGGAATTTTGAAAGATGAAAATAGTGACAATTCCTTTCCCCATGCTGTTGGGAATGTAAAACCTATCTTTGATCATTTTACTTTCTTGATTAGAAATGTTTGTTGGGTTCTGACTGACTATAGGAAAATGTCCTAACTTCCCAATGTGCTCTACAGGACTCTCCACAACAGGCAGCAGCCTCCATCTCCGCCTTCTTTCTTTGTCTCTTGTCTGCCCTCCTCTCGTGTGAATCCCATGAGTCAGCCGTGTGAAACCAACACCTGTGGCCTGGGTCTCTGTTTCTGCTTATGCTGTTCTGACAAGACACCCTGTCTCTTCCCACCTCTGCCTTTTGAAACCCTTGCTCTCTGTGGATACTTAATGATCTCATCAGTAATGAAGCTATTTTGTCTCAGCTCCAGACTCCTTTCTCTGCTCTGTGATGCTGAGGCTGGGCCACCACAAACCACGTTTCTGCTTGTGCCGACTGCCTCCGGGAAGGCTGTGCCAGCATCAGGGGCTAGAGGATCCTGGAAGATGTGTTGTTCCTGCGGGCATCACCCCAGTAATTCTGCTGCTTCCCAGCAAGGCACTTCCTTCTCCGAGCAGCTCTGGAATATTCATCTGCTGTTTCCCCAGCATGAGCAGAACCGGCCACATCCTGCCTGCCAGACACCAGAGCTAGCAGGCCAGTGGCCTCTCCTCAGAGGTCTGGGCTCTGTCCCAACGGGAGTCCCTTCTCTAAGCTCGGGAGGTAACAGCACCATCCTGGCAGCACCACCTTCACAGACATCTGAGTTTCAGCTCTGCAGAGAATATTTTCTAAGATCTTGAGTTCTAGTAATTCCAACCCTTTCCCTTGGTGCCTGCATTCCTGGGAGTGTAACACTCTCCCTGTGTGATAGCTTAGTGTTGTCTTTCTGTTCTCTGTCGTGTTAACAATCTTAGCCTTAGCTAACACTTATTTTTATTGAATTCTATTTCAAACAAACAAAGCTCTGGTCTCCTGCCTGGACCCTGAGATGGGTTTGGGGATTGGCTCACAGGCTCCTCACACTTGAGCCCAGTGTTGAGTCTCGCCAATGGAGAACGCACCGCTGGTTCCCATGGCATCCCGTAGCATCGTGATTAATCAGATCTGTGGTGAAGCATCTACCAAGCCAAGGACTTAGGGGGCCAAGTGACTTCTGCCCTTGACTCTTATGGCAGTAATGATGGCCTTTAGGACGACGGTGTGAGGTGGGTTTTCACCAGTACACGGGGGTTCTCACAGAAATAGAGTGACAAGCTCAGGTCTTTAAAGTCTCAGCTCACATCCATGGACAGAGAACCAGAGAGCCTTCGGGGCAGCCTTCAAAGACTTCCTTACTGAAGCCACAGACGGGGATGATGATGGTGGGGATACCATCAGCACCACTTGTTTCCCTGGTTTCAGAGAAAGAGAATGTGAACAAACAGAGTTTGGTTCAGAAGTCTTCCCAAGTCGATGGGCCACAGCCAGGCAGGAATGCCCCAGGTGCACCATGGCCGCTGGCCGTGGGAGGCTTCCCCACAGGGAGGAGCACAGAGCCCATAGCCGACGGCTGTCTTTTGACAATGTCTGTGTGGGGGTCCAGACCCTGGCTCAGGGAAGAAGTGAGGTGCTTGGTCACCTGGGAGGTGGGTAGAAGACAAGAAGAGTTCTTCTCCACCTCACTCTCTGTACCAGAGTTTGGCCGTTAAACTTGAGAGGGCCTCTGGCAATTCTCTGCAGTTGTTTTCTTGAGGGACTTGTGGGATTCAGGACACCAGGTGGGCTGCTGTGTGCCTTGCTAATCGAACAAGAACCAGAGTCGGAGAGGAAGACCTTTCCCCTTTTCTGCTTGGAACTTACTGTGGCTGTAGAGTAGCAGGGATGGAGGCAGCTCAGTGCTGTGTGGAGCCTTGAGGGAGTTCATGGTCGGGGGTCCTGAGGAGCCGACCCCGCAGGGAAAGCGACAGCCTTCCTGAGAAGGGTTCGGGGCTGCTGTGGCAGGGGTAGGGGTCGTGCTGGGGCCCCTCCACCCCAGGCACGCCAGCAAGGGTGCCAGAACAGATCGATCCATCAAAAGGATCCCCCTCAATAGGAGAGCATTTGAAGTGGGGATTGGTTGCTGGGCTGGCGTAATGCAGATATAAATGTAATTCCACTTGTGCTCATGCTGCTGAGGCTGGGGCTTGTGCAGGTTACGTTAAACCTGCTGGAACAACATTTTTCCTCCCTGTTTAAACAGCATCACTATTCTGCACCATTAGCCTCTGCAAGGCTCACCCCTGTCTGAAAACTTAGACATTTGAAACTCAGGCTGAGAGAATGACAAAGAAAGTTCTGGAGATTAAGGTCCTGGTTTCCTTATGTGTTTCGTTTTTGTTTTTTTGGGTTTTTGTTTTGTTTTGTTTCTTGTTTTGAATTTCAGTGACACTTTTTCAGGATTTCTAGGAGAATAAAGCTGACTGGCGAGGGGCTTCTGAGAGTATCAACTCCTGAAAGGCATCTTGGGGTTGGTTGTTAGCAGACTTGGCCAAGCACACATTGAAATAACTCATTACTCGTTCTACCTGTTGTTTTAAAAAGGCAGCATTGAAACTCTTTGAATATTTTGCTGTGGGGGTTTTGGCAGAACATATTTCAAACGGGGAGGGGTGATAAACAGTGGGAAAAAGCAATTTCCTGAATTTCCTGTGAAGGACAGCTAGTTAGGACACATGTGTATGTTGCTTGTGGATGTGAATTAGAATATTTGGAGACCCTGTGGTCTTATTTCTGAAGCCCTTTACTTACTATTCATGGTTTCATTATAGCCCCTTTTATTCACACACACATCTAAGGGTGGGGGAGTGGTGGGGGCAGGTGCTGGGCTTGGCCTTAAAAAACCCAAACAAACATAAAACTTGTCATATATTTCAGAGTTACAGATGCATGCATTTTTCCTCCCATCAAATCTTGCTTTCCCATTTTAGCCACATAAATGGTTGTCATAGTGACATTTGCTTCCAGCCTCCGTAACTTTGGCACAGAGCAGAGGGCTCCGGTAGTACCGGGTGACAGTAAATTCAGCTCTAAGTATCCCCTTAGCTCTCTGAAACTAATCATAAACGAGGTCTGCCACGAACGGGTCCGCATCTCAGAGAGACAAGTGAGAATTACATTGAAATTAGGCTACAACAGCCTCTTTGTCTGAGTTTTTCAGAAAGTAGTGGTGTTCATTTTTAAGGAAAAGTTTGCTCTTTCAGCATTTTAAAGGGCAGTTAGCCAGGAAAGTCATGGTGTCTGTGACCCAGCAGTAAAGTAGGATGTTTAATTCCTTTGAACGATCTCTATATATCTTGGGTATGGAGTTATCTCTTAACAGTCGTGAATTGGTCTAAAGAGGAACTTTTATCCTATTTTATTTTTTAAAGTTTATTTATGGGTTTTGG
>NW_027531000.1:6984454-7124911 GCF_008692635.1 Crocuta crocuta
TTTGTTTTTTTTTTTTTTTTTTTTTTTTTTTTTTTTTTTTTTTGGGACTCTGTACACCCATGTGGGGCTCAAACTCATGACCCTGAGGTCAAGAATTGCACGCTCCTCTGACTGAGCCAGCCAGGTGCCCCCAAAGAATAACTTCTTCTTCAAGCTGACTTCAAATTCCCCTCTTTGGTAATATTTTGTTAATGTTGCTTTGTGAAGTTTTTGTGTATATTAAGATCTAGCATCATCTCTAAGGATATTTCCTTAAGGATTGTTTTTTTAAATATTTTATATTTTTAGTTTATTTATTTATTTTGAGAGAGAGAGAGTGAGAGCAAGCAGGAGAGGAACAGAGAGAGAGAAAGAGAGAGAGAGAGAGAGAGAGAGTCCCAAGCAAGCTCTGCACTGTCAGCACAGAGCCCGATGTGGGGCCTGAACTCACGAACTGTGAGATCATGACCTGAGACCAAACCAAGAGTTGGATACTTAAGTGACTGAGCCACTCAGGTGTCCCTTTAAGGATTGTTTTAAAATCAAAAGATAGAACTATAATCCAGAGGCAAAGGCTCTGGGAGAATCTCAGCATTTAAAGGTTCTAAGTTAGTTATTGCCAAGACGAAGGCCGCAGAGGTGGAGACAATTAATGACAGGGCATGGACAAGCCGATTCCCTGTCCGAGCTCAGGATGAGGGTCTGTGAAGGATCACGGATTTGGCACCAGCCCTTCCTAGGGGTCCTATGGCCCTCTAGCTGTGGCCAGTCTAATATCCATCAGAGGACTTTAGTCGGCTGGAAAAAACATTGAAAGAAAAACCCCAGAAAACAAAAAACAAACGGGCAGAGATGACCCAGCATAATAATTCATTTGGCATGCTTTTGGATGCAAGAAAGAAAATGGCGCCCAAGAGTGGCTTATTCTGTTTGGACTTCTTTTTCTTCTCATAGTAAGACACTGAGAGGTAGGGAATTCCAGAGTTGGCTCTCTGCCACCTCTGGGTGATTGCCTCTGCATCTGTCTTACCCCTCCCCTCCTGGTTTAAACATGGCTGCTGCCACCCCAAGTTCACCCCCTAAGTCAGCACCACCCAGAGCTGGAAGGAGGGAGAAGATGAACATGCCTTACTTGCTGTTCCATCTCCCCCATTCTCTCTTCCTCTCGCTTTTTGAAATCCGGATCCTGCCCGCCCCCTGCAATATCCACTTATATTTCCTTGCTAGAACGGTATCACACAGTCACCCCCAGCTGCAGGGAGGGCTGGGGGAAGTGAAGCGTCTGGCATTTCCACTCTTGGGTGGGGTGGAGTCTGCCGATAGAGTAAGAGAAGGAAATGAGCCACCAAATATGTGGGCCACCAAAAGTGTCAGCCATAAAGTTTTGGAAATGGAAAGACTGAATGACATCGCGTTATCCCTCCAGTCTTATTTGTGAGGAAACTGGCACCAGAGGAGGTTGGTGTCAAACCAGAGATCTGAGTCTAGATCTTCTGACTCACTTAGAATTTGAGGTTGACGGTGACTAACATCTGACTTGCGTGTTCCAGCTGGCACACCGAGGGCTTTGTTTAGCATGTATTAGTTTGCTTAATTTTTGCCTTTCACACTGGGGGTGGGGGGCAGGCTGCAGGCTTCTCAGAGCAGAGGGCACATATGCTGTAGCTTCCCACTTCTGCTGAACAGTAGCAAATCATTTCTTCCTAATTAAAGATCAAACATTATTTCAGATGGTCCCCTTCCTAAGATGTCATGGGAGAGGTTTCTCTTATCTGTCAGTGGTACTGATCACGTTGTCATTTTTGGCACCTAATTCCTGGAATGAATAATAAAATTATAATAATCTTGCACCAGAGGGAGGACGACCAATTTGTAAAGTCCATTAAGAACCGAGCAAAGGATTGTCCTCTAATGAGATGGAGCGCATCAGGGAGACCGTACATCAGCTGCTCTGTCACAGATACACAAAGGGACCTAGAGGGAGGGGCTCCGGTAATGCCGGCAGACAGGGCGGGCTGTCTTGGTTGCACATTTACATATTGTCATTGATCAGCTGCCGGAGAAGAGGATGACAAGCAGAACACCAGGGTTCTCCATTGTGAGGCTCGGGGCGTGTTTATGCCACCATTGATTCATTCCCCATGGGGGAAGGAGCATTACTCACCATTTCCTCATGTGCCAGAAAGAGAAATGGAATCAACGAGCATATCATCTCCTTGTTCGAAAATGACAGCTCCCTTATTATAAATCCCCAATAAAGTGATGGAAGAGCTGTTCAAACTTCTTAGATATAAATGTTTTCTGGGATTAATGGGAAGTTATTCCTAGAAATGACTTACAGTTCAGGAACCGATCTTAGAACTGAGCTATTGGTTTTCATTTTTGTTTTTCCTCAGATGTCACAACCCCCTCAAAGCAGCTGAGTGTAGATGGCCAAGGTTTTCCAACCAGCCCAGCCCCGGATTCTACCACTTCCCACATTTCCTGTTGCCAGACTTTTATAGATTTAGATACACTAAACGATCCCTGCCTTTTGGAGGAATCTTCTTCCTTTTGAACATCTTTTATAAGAGATCTCAAAATTTGAAAATCTCCCTGTGACCTCTGGGGGGACATAGCTGCTCCCTTGTAGGACAGAAGCCAAAATACTGCTTGTTATTGTGTCTGATAGGATTAAAAAAAAACTTGATTCAGTAGCTATCTTTGCATTTTTGTTTTCAGTGTCCTTGTAAACCAGGATATAGAGCCACTTGACTGTCACTTTGGGAAGGGATTGTGCCAACAATGGCTTATTTTCTAAAACATCAGGATTCTTCTCCATTGTGGCATCTAATGGTCATTGAGGGACTGTCACTTGGTATTTGTATTAATGTTGATACTCTTATTGAGTGAGTGCTTTTATAAGTGGGACTGGTTCTTTTGTCCAGCTCTAGGAGCATGTGGGCACTTAATAAGTACCAATCAATACCTTTTCCTGATAGTGTAATGTAGACCTGTCCACTTCCCAGATGGCACCATGGGGATAGATGCATTTATAGCTTGTGCTTTATTCTAAGGAATATATGAAGGGCTGCCTACTATATTGCCTTTGTTTGAATACGTGCTGGTGTGACATTTACCCAGGCAATGCCACTTCTGTCTGCTCGTTGCTGGAGACCTAGAACTACACTTTTCCTTCCACTTGATTTGCTTGGGGGTAAATGAGAATTTACTCCAAGAGCGGGCTGGGTGAGGAGTGGGGATGTTGTTTCTAAGCCCGCCAGCCTTCTAAATTGCCTTGGGCCCATACCTCCGCCTCCTCCTTCAATTTTTAAGAAGTTAGAGGCTGAGGCTTGAGGTTGGTTTTGTTTTGTTTTTGTTTTATGTTTTCTTCCATTCCACACTTCCCCTAGATTTGCCAAAGCAGGCGAATTCTGATTGCTGCTATCTTCTTGCTGTTTGCCCACAAATTGATTCATTTCACCTCTTCTTTTACCCTCCAAAGTCCCACTACCATATGGATGTTGGATATAAGAACATTTTCCAGAATTTGAGGATGATGGATGAGGAGAATAGCATAGGGAACCATTAAATTTAAGAATTAGACAGCACTTTTTTTCTTTTTTAAGCAGTGCCTTGGTTTCCCTCACCATGAGGATTCCTTATTGGTCTTGCTGCCTCAAATTCTGGACCCCTGCAATGCACTTGTGCCCTCCTCTTTGCTTATTAGGTCAACAGATATGACTGAGCATGTGCTCTGCACTGGGCACAAGGCTACATATTTGGGGATACAGAGCAGTAAATACAAACAGACACCAGCCCTGATGTTGTGATGAGGCTTTTCATCTACCATGAAGGGGTAGAGAAAGGAGGAGAGATTAAACATGCAACACACACACACACACACACACACACACACACACTAGCACAACTTTGATAAGCCTGAGAGGGAGGACAATAGGATTCTGTGAACAAGATTAGTATCTTTCCTGCTTCTTTTGTATTTTTGCAAGCCTCCCTCTTTTTCAGGTCACCTGTGAAATTCCCACTCCCTCCCTCCTTCCCTCACTTCCTTTCTTTTTACCTTCCATTGACTCTTTTTTGTTTGGATGCTCTCATTTTGGGTCTGTCCCAGGTTTAAGATCCTCACCTCTCTTCCCCGAAGAGGTCATTAGTGTGCTTCCTTAAAGAAAGTACTGTCTCCTTCCACCCCATAAGAAATAGGCCATTGCTCTCCTATGGGAAGACATCCAGCTTTTGGTTGTATTTTAAATTGTATTTGCTTCTTTCCTAAAATATTGTCTCAGTGTTGTGTTTTAAAGGATGAGCTTCCAAAGTGAGGGAGGAAAGTTGTATTTAGATGATCTCTGGGAGAATAATAATTGACACACATCTCATGGTGATAGAGATATTTTCTTCTTTTTTGAGATATAATTGATATATAATACCATGTTAGTTACAGGTATGCAACATCATGATTCAATATTTGGATTTATTGCAAAATGATTACCTCAATAAATTTAAGTTAATGTCCATTGCTACACAGTTAAGATTTGCCTCCATGCATACACATACACAATGCCTATAATTTCTTTTATTTCTTATGAGTATCCCTCCCTTCCTTCTCTCTCCTTACTTTCCACATTCACTAGGTGGTGACACCTGACAGCCACCAGTTAAGCATGTATGTGACAACCAACATTTTTACAGTACTTGTCATATTCCAGGCTCTGTTCTAAGAACCCATTACAAATCAGTATGCTCTTTTTTTCTTTTATTGAAACATGCTTGACAAACAATGTTACATTAGCTGCAGGTGGACAACATACTGATTCAACCCCTGTATGTTATGTTGGACTCATGGTAAGTGTAGCTGCCCTCTGTTACCATGCAACGCTAACACCACTGACTGTGCTCCCTATGCTGTACCTTTCATCCTCATGAGTTACTCATTCCATAACTGGAAGCCTGTATCCCTCATTCTTCTTCACCCATTCTGACCATCTACCCACTTACCTCACCTCTGGCAACCACCAGTTTGTTTTTGATATTTATGAGTCTGTTTCTACTTTGTTTCTTTGTTTTGATTCCACATAGGAGTGAGGTCACCTAGTATTTGTCTTTCTCTGTCTGACTTATTCACTTAGCATAATCCCCTCTGGGTCCGTCCATGTTTTGCAAATGGCAAAATCTCGTTCTTTGAGGCTAAGTAATATTCCATCATGTGTATTTACCATGTCTTCATTACCCATTCATCTATTGATGGACCGTTAGGTTGCTTTCCATATCTTGGCTCTTGTATACTCTTAATTCGGTCCAGGAGAAGATCTCTTCTTGATATGGGTATGACTTGGTAATTTTCTCCTCTGAACCTGGAGAGAGCAGCCCTAGGCTCAGAAGCTCCAACATGTAGTTAGAGTTATACAACTTCGTTGTGTTTCACTCTACTACCTTGTTTTTTAAGGTTATTTTTTGCCTGTAGCAACTGATGCAGTTTCTATTGAAAACAATATTTTTAACATATATAATATAGAACTATATAAAGGTTGGTGAGCTGGATATAGTAAAATCATGCATTTAGCTGGATCTGCTAATGTTTGGACATCCTACTACCAAATGTGTCAGCGGACAGTGGATCGGGCAAGCTGATGTTGCATAGTGCAGATGGGAAGAGGACGCTGGGTGAGGTAGAAGACCTGATATGAATCTGGGTTTTGCCACATCTCATCCACGTGGCTTTGGGCAAGTCTGTCTTCTCTTTCAGCCTTGCTTTTCTCTCCTTCCAAGTACCGTTGAATACCAGGCTGCTGTAAAGATTAAACGAGAAAAAGCTTGAGAAAATGTTTGGCACAGATGGCATCTGGCAAGTAGTGATGTGGAAACATTTTTTGTTTAGAAGGTGGGAGTTGCAACATTTTATTGAATTAGCAAGTGACTTTTAAAATAAAAAAAACATCATTATGATAAGCTGCCATGTGCCAGGCACTGAGTTGTCAGTGACGACCAGGACAGCTTGGGCCACAAGCTCATGGAGCTTCCATTCGGAGAGACAGACAGAATCTTCCAGACAAGATTTCTGGAATTAGGTCTCTGATCACTGTGAGGAAGAGAGTGCTCTGGGAGCAGGTCCCACATTTACTGGGAGTAAAAAAAGGTTTCATGGAATGACGGTGATAAGAAATGGCTTAAACTGAGACCCCCACCCCCCAACATGTGTGGGTGCCAGCTAGGCAAAGGGGAGAGGGAGAGAAGAACATTCTTAATGGTAGACACTTCTACCTGAGAACTTGACGCTGACCGTTGTACACAGAGCAGATAAACTCATCCAATGAGCAAGCTCAGTTTATGGCACCCATAAAAGGGTTTCATCCATCCCAGTTCTCAAGGCAGTCCCTTTATAGTGGTGATCTTTCTTCCTGTTTTATATTACAACTGAAGCTGTTCCTTTTCCAAATTGCCTGGCAGCCAGAGGAATTTTATGCATACTTGGGTCTCTAGAAACAAGCCATTGTTCCAAGTCCTTGATTTCTCCATCTCCACTGGTCTATTACACACCATCCCCTCATCTCCCTCACTTCATTGTCCTCAAAATGAGAATCCCATTCTGTGATTGCTGTTTCTGTATTTCTCCTGTGAGTCGTCTAGGATCAGGACAAGAAGATCAGATTAAATCCTATATCCAACAGCGTCTCCCTCTATATTTTTGGCTCACTTGGAAAGGAAGGTCTATGTCATCATTGGCCATGTTGTGCCGTGTAAAGAGAACATGTCAGAAGCCAGATGTGAATTAGGATGGGGGTGAGCATGGTGTTAAAATGTCCCCATTCATTGGCTTTTTAAGAAATCACTTTTGTTGTAAAGGTAAGGTGACAAGTAAGGGATGTTTTCACTAGCTTCCTGCTTCTCGATTGTTTATTATTCCAAGCCAGCAACTCTTTGGTTATACAGAATTTCATGTCTACTTTCACTGCTCCAGAAGTAGTTCCAGTTTTGTCTAGTTGAATTTCATCCCTTGCTGGCATATGAAGCATGAGCTACTCCATGAGTTTCTCGAATAATTCTTATCCTCACTCACCCTTGGATTAGCTTATGAAGCACCTGCTTTGTAAAATGTTCTTCTGCCTGGAACACTGACCCTGACCCCCTCCACCCCCACCCCACCTGGACTGCTTCTTCTACTCCTTCTGCTCTCAGCTGACACAGAACCTCTGGGAAGCTGTCTTTGAATGTACAGGATGAGCTTAGAGCGCCTTTCCTCAACACGTGTTTATAGAAGTCTTCCTAATTCTAGCAGGTACTTACTGCAGCTGATTCTATTTGCTTGATTACTTGTTAGTTTGCCCCTCACTCTACTGAGGTTGGGGGTCAGCCGCCATGTTCACATTTGTAGCCCCTGTATCTCACAAGATCCTCACACTTAGTGACTGTCCAATAAATATTTACATGAATGAGGGGCACCTGGGTGGTTCAGTCGGTTGAGCATCTGACTTTGCCATGGGTCATGATCTCATAGTTCGTGGGTCAGAGACTTGTGTCAGGCTCTGTGCTGACAGCTCGGAGCCTGGGGTCTGCTTTGGATTCTGTGTCTCTCTCTCTCTGCCCCTCCCCAGCTTGTGTACTCAGTCACTCTCTCTCTCTCTCTCTCTCTCTCCCTCCCTCTCTCAAAAAATAAGGAAACATAAAAAAGAATTGCTTAAAAAATAAAAAATAATGTAAAACATTAATATTTACATGAATGAATGAAGTAATGAGTGAATAATTTGAGTGCATTATGTGGGATTGGTTTTGAATTCAAGATCATTGAAAGTCCGTGTATTTCCCAGTCTCTTGATATGCTTTGTTTATTTTCACTAAAGATCTATCCTCCTTAAAGATATCCTAAAGACAGAATAGTCTGTGGGTCACAGATCATCTCCTGGGCAATCCTTATTTGTTTGTTTGTTTGTTTGTTTATTGAGAGAGAGAGAGAGAGAGTGCAAGTGGGAGAGGAGAAGAGAGGGAGACAGAGAATCCGAAGCAGGCTCCCGGCTCTGAGCTGTTGGCATAGAGCCTGACATGGGGCTTGAACTCAGAGACTACGAGATCGTAACCTGAGCCGAAGTCAGATGCTTAACCAACTGAGCCACCCAGGTGCCACTGTTTATTTACTTACTTACTTACTTACTTAAATGTTTGTTTATTTTTGACAGGGATAGAGAACATGCGAGCCCAGGAGGGGCACAGAGAGAGGGAGATGGAGGATCTGAGGCAGGCTCTGTGCTGACAGCAAAGAGTAACTCAGGTGCTCCCAGGGCAATCCTTTTAGATTGGTATCTTTATTCCCATTTTATACGACTGCCTTACCTCAAACTAGTACTTCGGGAGCTGGTTTATAATAGGAAGACTTCCAGCAATTAATTCAGTGCCTGAGGCTAGAATATTGAGGGTACAATTCAATTCTTCCAATCCTGACTTGCCTCTGGCCAAGTGACTTATCTCTTGAATTCTCATCTGTAAAATGGGGATATTCATATTCATTCAATTTCATCCATTTGGTGTGATTAAATGCTATATATTAGAATGTAACATCAATAAAGTAGACAAAGATGACTGTAAAATGATCCTTAGGGCAGTGGCCTTTGTTGGCAGCCTGTGTTAAGCAGTAAATAAAAAGTTCAAATTAATTTTAGGGCTGCCTCAGTGGCTCAGTCTGTTGAGCGTCCTACCCTTGATTTTCGCGCAGGTCATGATCTCATTGTTTGTGAGATGGAGCCCTGTGTTGGGCTCTACACTGAGTGTGGGGCCTGTTTGGGATTCTCTCTCTTTCTCTCTTGTCTCTGCCCCCTCCCCCACTTGCCTGGGCTCTCTCTCTAAAAAAATTAATATTTAAAGAATTAACTTTAAGGTCTATAATGCAAAGCTGGGCACTGTTTGAATACTCAGTAAATGGCAGCTGGTCTGGTAATGCTCTCTCCTATCTGTTTTATGACTATACCTCTATGCTTGCCTATTCCCGAGGCATCAGGGAAAATGAAAGCCTATTCCAAACTTCTGGGAGTGACAGCAGCTACAGCAATGTTAGCCACAGCTTTGCCATCTTGAGAACCCCTTGTCACCCTCCTCTTTGCCACCAGGCCTTTTGCTTTCACTCAGGGAAACTCCACTGAAGAAACTTCACCCTGTAACAGGGAGGATGGTGACAGGTGGCAAATGACCGTGAAGAAAAACTCTTGGGTAGAGGTTGAAGATGAACACGTGCTTTACAAATTTCCCTGGAGGCTCTCATCAGAGAGTTTCAGCCAACTGACATTATTCAAGATCTAGCGTGAAAAATCGGTACCGAGGCCACTTTCAGCTTTGAAGTTAATGTGAGCTTTTTAAAAATTTTCTTCTGTGCATTTAAGATATTGGACTATGTTGGGGATGTTGTTGAACTAAGGGGCTGGCCTCTTTCACCCCTGGAGCAGTATTCCCTGCCAGACAGATTGTTGTGGATAATTTTTTTGTTTTGTTTTTTATTTATTTATGAGAGATAGAGAGAGACAGCGTGAGCATGGGAGGGTCAGAGAGGACACACAGAATCTGAAACAAGCTCCAGGCTCTAAGCTGTCAGCACAGTGCCCGACGCGGGACTTGAACCCACGAACTGTGAGATCGTGACCTGAGCCGAAGTCGGAGGCTCAACCGACTGAGCTACCCAGGCGCCCCAGATGATGTGGATAATTAAATACTGTTAACATCTTTTTGGAAATCACCTTGAGACTTAATAATCTGGTTTTATGCTTAATTTTCATGGAACTGAAATTAGCATTTGGTTCTTATATTCAGTAGTCTTTTCTGCCTGGAAATAGGAGTGTACCTGGAATGTCTTTTCTACCTCTGGAGATGAATGTATACATAGGATTTTTGGGATTTTACCAGAATTGGATTCACAGTCAATCTGGAGTTTATGTAGCTGAATTAGAACAATCACAATCATGGGTGTGTAAGGAAGAAGAATGTTGTTTTAGTGTGCGTGTTTGTACACGTACCTACATATGAACACATGTGTGTTCTGACATATATAATTTGCGTTCAGTGCTTTAAAACAGTTGTCACTTGCCAAGGTGTATAAATGACAGAGAGGGACACTTTCACTTATAAATTATGCTTGGGACTGATAGTAATGCGAATGTGATCAGCCATTTTTACCTGTCCCATTCTGCTCCAATGGATGGATCCGTCTATCATGACATCACCCATGAGATATTCATAGCCTTACAAATCATTCTATCACTACATGCTGTGTATTATTTGCAGCAGCTTGATTTGAAAATTGAATTATTGTCAGGACTTCGAGGTATGGCTGAGTAAGGAGCAGCAAATCCTTTCCCCAAAATCCATCTGTAAAGCTGGACAAAATTGACAAAAGCAACCATTTCAGCATTCTGAATATTAGCCAACGGCATAGAACAATCTGAGAAGCATCCACGCTTGAAAAGTTGCCGGAATTTGGGCACCATGGGGAATCTGTTGGGTGTTCTGGTCTGGAACTGCTTTCCTTCCCAGCTTGGGTGGAGTAGGATGGTGTTGCCATAGTAGAAGGGGGCTTGGATGAATTTGGTGTAGGGATATTATTAGTGAAAGTGATGATTTTTTTTTGACCAGGAAGCAAAGAGGGCTCTCATCCATGTTTTGGGTAAGTGTGTTCCTCGCTGGGGCTCTGCAGATGCACAGCTGACAGCAGAGAGAACGTAAGCTATTGATACATCCCTGAACAACCCTAAAACTTTTCACATAGTCCAGAATATGTGAAAGTGCCTAGCCGGAAGCAAAAGCTGGGCCAGACTTGAGAATAGCCTGATCTTTTTATTTTAATTTAATGTTTATTTATTTCTGAGAGAGAGAGAGATAGAGAGAGAGAGACAGGGTGTAAGTGGGGTAGGGTCAGAGAGAGAGGGAGACACAGAATCTGAAGCAGGCTCCAGGCTCTGAGCTGTCAGCACAGAGCCCGACATATGGCTCGAACTCAAGGACTGTGAGATCATGACCTGAGCTAAAGTCAGATGCTTAACCAACTGAGCCACCCAGGACCCCTAAGACTAGCCTGATCTTCTAATGTCCATGCCTACCCTCTACAATCAGCAAAGGGTAATAGGCTTGCTGGTTCAGGTATTTGAGTACAATCATTAGCTGATTACTGAGCTGTGCTGGTATGGGGCAACCCGCATGAAGCCCTACTTAAAAAAAATAAAATCAAGAGTTTAAAAAGTCCTGACCAGAGACATCAGCTACACACTCTGCAGGAGACTGGCTTCAAAGTTTAGGCAACAAAATTTTCTGAATAAATAGAACCAACAAAATAGATACAACAGCCATCAGAGGTGAAAATCAGAATCCAGAGTGGCTACAACATAATATCTATAATTTTCAGTGTTCAGCCAAAAATATGAGATATACAGAGAAACAAAAATCTGACCTATAATTTGGAAGAAACCACAAGTAATAGGACTCTGTCTGAATTCCCCCAAAGATTTCAAAACGGCTATTATAAATACATTCAAGGAACTATAGGAAACCGTGCTTAAAGAATTAAAAGATGGTCTTTACGGTTCTTCAGAGAAACAGAACCAATAGGAATATATATTATACACATATTATTTATGTATTGTTAATATATTTATTAATTATTGTAATTAATAGAAATATATTATACATATCTTCATNTGGCTAGAAAGCTGACTGGCACCTAATTGGTGCTGCCATTGTTTTTATCAACATTGTCATCATCATCGTCATCATCATCCTCATTTAGCCTGTGAACTGTGAACCCTGGAAGACATCTTCCATTGACTCCATGGATGAGAAAGGTTTTGGAGGACCAGCCTGGGAATTTTAACACCATTTACAATATTATATCAATAGGAATATATATTATACATACATTAATTATATATTATTATACAATAATAAATTATATATTATATATTAATATTATATATAATATTAGTATATATTATATATACATAATATATTCCATATAGGGAGTCCTGCGTGGCTCAGTTGATTGAGTGTCTGACTTTGGCTCAGGTCATGATCTCACGGTTTGTGAGTTTGAGTCCCATGTCGGGCTCTGTGCTGACAGCTCAAAGCCTGGAGCCTGCTTCAGATTCTGTGTCTCCCTCTCTCTCTCTGCTCCTCCCCCGATAGTATGCTGTCTCTTTCTCTCTCAAAAATAAAATAAAATAAAAATATATCTTCCATATGTATATACTAATTGGCTCAGATGATTACGGAGTCCAAGAATCCCATGATTTGCCATCGGCAAGCTGGAAAACCAGGAAGCTGGTTGTATCATTCAGTCCAAGTCTCAAGGCCTGAGAACTGGGAGCTGGAGGTGGTGATCCCCGTGTAAATGCTCAAGAACCATGAGTACTTACAACTGACGGTAGGAGAAGATGAAGGTCTGGCTCAAACAGAGCAAATTTACCATTCCTTTGCCTTTTGATTCTATTTGGACAGTGCAGGGATTAAGTGATACTCCCCCACATTGAGGTGGGCCATCTGTTTACTTGTTTTACCAATCCAAATGCTAATCTTGTCCAGAAATACTCTCACACATATACCCAGAAATAATGTATTACTAGCTATCTGGGCATCCCTTAGCCCACTAAAGTGGACACATAAAACTAAACATCATAGGAAGAATGACCATAATGAATTAACATCTAGAGTCTTAATAAGGGATAGAAATTATGAAGAAAAACCACATGGAAATTCTCAAGTTGAATACAATAACTGGAAAGAATAATTTACTAAAGGGATTAAAGATAGCTGAAAAAACCATCAGTGAACATGAAGATAGATCAATAGAAACGATCTATTTAGAAGGAATAAAAAGGAATAAAAGTAGCGCAGAGTCTCAGAGAACATGGGACATCAAATACACTAACATAAATATAACGGGAGTTTCAAAAGAAGATAAAGAAGGGGTTAGAAAACCTCTTTGAAGAAGCAGTGGCTGGAAACTTGTCACATTTGATGAAAAACACATACCTACCAAGGTGAACTTACTCCAAGTCAGATAAAGCCAAAGAGATTATCATTTGGACACATTATGGCCCAAATCTTGGAAGTGAAAGGCAGAGAAATTCTTGAGAGTGGTAAGAGAAAAATGGCTTTTTACAGAAGGGGAAGTATCAGTATAATTAATGGTTGACTGACTTCTTACCTGAAGCAGTGGAGGCCAGGATGCAGTGGATGACATAGTCAGAGTGCTAAAAGAAGAAACCAAAACCATAAATTAAGATTATTATATTCAGAAGAGCTGTCTTTTCAGATGAAGGCAAATAAAGACATTCCAAGAAAAGTAAAGCTTGAGAAAAATGGTTGCTGGCAGACCTAACAAGAAATATTCAAGAAATCCTTTAGACAAAAAGGACAGGACATTAGATTAACTTCAATTCACAGAAGAAATAATAAGCAACAGAAGTGATAAACTCTGTAAGAAACTCTATAAATATATTTTTCTGATACCCTCTCTAATCTTATTGAAAGACAAATAAAGTGGTAATTATAACCTTGTTTTATATATATATACACACACACACACACACACGTTATATATAGCATATATATACACATTCATGGAAACAAGAAAGTAGGGAAAGGAGCCATGCTGAAGCAGACTCTCTATATTTCATCAGAATTACGCTGTGTTAACCTGAAATTGGTTGCAGGAAATTAAGACATATGTTTGAATTCCCAGAGCAGTTACTAAGAAAATAATAAAAAATTAAAATAATTCATAGAGAAATTAAAATGGTACATTAAAGAGTAGTTATTTAATGCAAGAGAAGCCAGTCAAGAAGAAACAGAGGAACAAAAGAAAAGAAATAGAAAAAAAGAAAATGCAAAATGCAAATCCAACCATATCAGTCTTTCATTAACTATAAATGATCTAAATATCTTTATCAGAAGGCAGAGATTATCAAACTAGATTTTTTAAAAAGCAAGACAATCTCTTATCTACAATACAAAAAGCAGGATCCACAAAAGAAAAAATTCTATAATTTGTTTAATCAACTTGAAAAACTTTTGTGCTTCAGAAGACATCATTAAGAAAATGAAAAGACACAGACTGGCAGAAAACATTTATAAATCATGGATCTGGTGAAGGGTCCTTCAAAATATACTAGAAAAACTCCTCTAATTGAACAATAAGAGCCCACTTTTTATAAAGAGGCAAAAGATTTAGATAGATATTTTACCAGAAAACAGGTAGATGGCTAACAAATGTACGAAAAAGATGTTCAACATCGTTAATGCTTACAGAAAATCAAATGAAAACTGGTATGAAGTACTTCTACACATTCACAAGAATGGCTATAATCGAAAAGACACACAGTATCAAATGTTGGCAGTATGGGAGCGCCTGGGTGGCTCAGTCAGTTAAGCGTCCGACTTCAGCTCAGGTCACGATCTCACGGTTTGTGGGTTCGAGCCCCGTGTCAGGCTCTGTGCTCACAGCTCAAGGCCTGGAGCCTGCTTCGGATTCTGTGTCTTCCCCTCTCTCAGCCCCTCCCACACTCACACTCTGTTTCTCTCTGTCTCAATAAATAAACATTTAAAGAAAAAAAAAGAAAACCAGGCTAAACTTAAAAAAAATAATGTTGGCAGTATGTGGAGAAACTTAGCTAATATATCATCCTGATAGGAGTATAAAATGATACAGCCTATTGAGAAAACAGTTTAGCAGTGTCTCAGAAAGTTAAAAAAATAAAAAAACCAAAACCTGCCGTGTGACCTAGCAGCTCTACTTCTAGAGATTTACACCAAGGAAATGAAAACATGACTTTGCACAAAGACATGGACAAGCAACAGCAGGTTTTATAACACCCCTAAACTGGAAGCAATCTCAAGTCTCATCACCTGTGATTGGATTTTAAAAAAAAAAAAAGTGGTATATCTATGCAATGGAATCCCATTCAGAAATAAAAAGTCACTCATACATGTATAATGTGGATGACTCTCAAAAATATTAGAGATGAAAGAAGCCAGGTGCAAAATCAGACATGTTGTATGAGTCCATTTATAGGAAATGCCCAGAAAAAGCAAATATTATAGAGATGGGAAGCAGAACAGTGGTGTCCCAGGCTGGGGAAGTAAGTGAGGATTAAATAAAAGTGGACATGGTGAAATTTGAGGGGGGGTGGGGAATGGCTAAGTTTGAGGATACACAAATTATACCTCAAAGCTGCTTCAAAAACCATTAATTCATAAAATATTGAAAAATATTAGAAAGTGTTTTTAAATAATTCAGATAAGTTATTCCAGGACTTGGACTTCTGAACAAATACTCTTATACTCTGTGGTCAGATAGGAGAAGAACTGTTTGAAGTGAGTATTTGTAAGAATACATACTTGTACTTTGCACTTATGGTTTACACATACCCAGAACTATACTGTGAACTCCCTGCTCCTGTTTTCCCAATGAATGAACAGGGACTTTTAAGGATAAACACTGTTGCGTGCCACCTTGCTCAGGATTTTTATGCCGCTACTTTATGGACACATTTTCAGAATATATTCATATATAACTTTAGTACATTTTAGCATACAGATACATTCTTCTCTCTAGTTGGCATGCTGCTTCATAGGCTGTCACCCAACAGTATTTGACAGGCAGCAGTGTATGATTCTTGCTGAGTGTCACTGTGTGTATCGTACTGTGAGATCTTTTGGCCGGTGAGTGTCCCCCCATGTTATTTTGAGTTGAGTGCGTTCTGCAGCATGTGGAGAACACTTATCTGCAGTGTCTCCTCCTACCATTGTTATGTACAGTACAAGAAGAGGCAGAGCTCATAATGGTCCCCTAGGCACACAAGTGATAGTAAGGTAGTCAGTGTGGCTGATGCACTTGAAGGAAAATGCTTGAGGGAATGCAGTTAACATCAGCAGGCCGGGGGCCATTGGGAGAAGTCCTGTGACTGTGTGATGGACAAACCTTGCTAGCTGAGATGAGTGGCCAACATTTGCCCAACAGATGGCAAGAGATAAAAAGCCCAAGGTTGTCACATCTTCAAGGACTAAAGACAATGGAAATCATTGCACTATTCAGGAACTTCTCAGGGCAAGGATTGTCCAGAACACATCACTACAGCACAGATTTAGGTAGGTCCCTATATTCTTAAAAAGGCTTCCAACGCCCACTTCTGCTTCATGGCTAAGGGGTGGGATAATATGCTTACATTTTAAAAAGGTCAGCATCTAGTCTTTCCATCCATCCTAGAGTAGATACTACTCTAGCTTTATTGTATCAAGGCTCATACCCCACTCCAAGGACACACCCCACTGCAGTTGGAGTGATATTGTTGAATGAATGTTTGGAAAGTGTCACTTCCCTACTTTAAACCTATTAAAGGCTAGCCATTACCCTCAGGATTAATATGGATTACAATGCCCTACATGCCCATTCTGTCTCTCCTTCACCATCCCTGCCCCCTCCCCCCCCCATTCTAGCCTTTATACACATGGTTCTTCCTCTTTGGACCATTTTGTCACCCCACAGCCATCCCACTGCTCAGATACCCCTGCCCCCACCCTGTCATCTTCTTTTCTTTTTNAAGCAGTCTCTGTGATGATGAGGTGGGGCTCGATCTCACAAACCTTGAGGTCATGACCTGAGCTGAAATTAAGAGTCTGATGCTCAGTTGACTGAGCCTCCCAGGCATCCCTCTTCCTCATTTTCAAGTCTCTGTTTACCTGTCCGGAGAACTCTGCTCTCCGTCAAGTGCTTCAGGGTGGTTTATCTGCTTCTCCCAAGTGCTAAATCCTGTTTTCTTGCATTTACCACACTTAAGGCAGACACTACTCCTTACCTCCTCCCAAACCATTCCATCTTTCTTCCTTATTAGCAGGACCCAGATTTTTCTCAGAATAACCTTGTATCCAGTTAAAAATATTTACCTTCCTAGACTTTCTGGCAGTTGTATGTGGTCATGTGACCTCATTAAAACCAATAAAGTGTAAGGGGCTGTCCACTGGGTGGAATTTCCAGATAATCATTTCCATCCAAAAGAGGCTGACTTAACTGGTCTGTACATTGTTTTTCCCTTGTCCTTCACTCTGCCTCTTGTGTTTGGCATTCAGATTTGAGCCTTGGGGAGCAGCAGAGGTCTTGTGAGAGCACAAATGAGGCAAAGCATTAAGGATGGCAGAGCATGACAGTGGAAGTTGACTGCGGCCTTTGTCACACAGGGAACAACCTCACATGTCTGGGGCCTTTGACTCCTGTATTTATTTCTGCATGAAAACATACCTAGTTAAATGAAGTCCCTCTTTGATTCAATTATAATATGCAGCTGAACTCATTCCTAACTGATAGCATAGTTTTTTGTTTTTCGTTTTTGGCTATTTGTTTAACTGGCTTTATTTCTTTTTTTAAATTTTTAATGTTTTTTATTTCTGAGAGAGAGAGAGACAGCATGACCAGGGGAGGGTCAGAAAGAGAGGGAAACACAGAATCTGAAACAGGCTCCAGGTTCTGAGCTGGCTGTCACCACAGAGCCTGATGCAGGGCTCGAACCCACGAACCATGAGATCATGACCTGAGCCCAAGTTGGATGCCCAACCGACTGAGCCACCCAGGTGCACCTAACTGGCTTTATTTCTAATGACTTACTTGCAGAGATTTCTGTCCTCATCACTTCTGTATTCCCTGCAGTTGTAGTGATACTGGGCACAGAGTGGGTGTTTACAAGTGTGTTGAATAAATAAGTGAGTCATTGAATGAATCAAAGGGAAAATGTGTGGATTTTCCCATGATTTGTATTTAGTCTTCTGGGGTGTATTTGGAGCTGGGTCTCAATATTCCATAAGAATTGTTGGCCTACTCTGTAGAACGGGATTTCTCAGCCTTGGCAGAACCGCCATTTTGGTCAGATAATTTTCCACGTGGGGAATGTTTAGCAACACTCTTGGTCTCTATCCACTAGATCCGAATAACACCCGAAACTTCCAGTTGTGGCGAACACGACTGTATACAGATTTTGCTAAATGTCATCTGCAGGACAAAATAGCCTGGCTGAGAACCACTGCTCCAGAGAAAGGATTCTAATGTTGAGTTCTGTGAGCTACTAGGTAGGATGTACATGTGTGAACCCTTGAGTAACATGGAAATTTGTTATGTGTATGTTCATTGCTTTGGGGAGAGTGCCTACAGCTCTCACCATCCTCAAGAGAGCCACTGATCCAGCGAAATCTAGAACCATTCCTCTAGAAGTTTCAAGCTGTTTTTAAACTTTTAGGCATGTTTTCCTCTAGCCTTTGGTATACTGTTGAACTTAATAGCTAGAGAGACTAAGATCACTGCTTAATGACGTGTGAGTTCCAATTGGATGTTCAAATCCAATAAACTAGTATTGTTAAGAGGCTCACAAAACAAGCCGTTTGAAATATTTTGGAGAGCCATGAGATTCACAAAACAAGTCATTTGACACATTTTGGAGAGCAGTTGTAAATATGGAAATTGAGGACAGTATTCTCACGCCTTCTAACGTAATGGTCAATCCACTTAACAAAGGGGAATCAAATTGCAGTTCTCAAACTTGAAGTGCAGCAGTAATTAGATGAAAAGTAAGCAGAGGAACTCTCATAAACAGATTACTTAAAAATAGTCTCAGGTGAATATATACCAGCAGGAAAATTTAAATGATAAAAAAGGAATAAGATGGATGTAAGCATGACTGAACTGAATTTAATGGCTGATGTTCTCACTTACTTAATCACATAATGCCACTACTTGGGACTCTATTACTGAAGCAAATCATTTGTTGCATCCAAAGGGAGCCATAATAATGCAAAATGTGCCATGAAATACCCAATTAAATTATTTTAACACATTGGTGATTGTGGGCTGGTACACGTGTCCTAGTCTTCTCTCTGCCTGACAGTCTGGAGGGTATGATACATACTTAATATCCGGTTTTATTTCTCCACTCTGACCTGTCTGTGTCTGTGTGTGTGTATGTGTGGATTCACCACTCTGCTCAAGCCTTGAAAATGTTTGAGCACAGCACAGTCAGGAGTATAAAGAATAAAAATAATCTGTAAATAAGACACCCACCTCCTAGACCATTCCTAGGGGGAGCTGGGAATGTGTCATACCATGAACTTGGAAATGAGGTTTCCTAAACTTTATACCATGACAGGAGCTTATTGCGGTGAATCTGCCAGGGGAGTGCACCTTGCTAACTGATAAAATAGAGTTGTCTGTTGGAAACACATGTTTCACTTGTTTGCTTTGCTTTTGGGGAGGAGAGGAGAGAGAATGTGGGAAATTACCCTTTTCCATTTAAAGTGTTTTATTAAATGTAACTTTTAATTATTCTTGTTATTTTTGACTATAAGGACGTAGGTGAACCTTTTATAGTTCAGCTATATATAGTATATTGTGAGTATTAATGTTATATACATTCATTGTAGGACAATATGAAAAAGAAAATAAGAATTTTCTGTAATATTACCACCAAAAGACAACCACTCAATATCTTCCTTTTCCTACGTTTCAGGTCTAAACAACCTTTTTTTTTTTTTTAAAGATGTATTCTCATTAACAGAGAAAACTGCAAATAGCCTGTAATGCTTCGGCAGAGATAGGAATTGTTCATTTTTGTATATAAAAGTTTTGAGTTTCTTTCCTCTAGAGCCTTGCACCCACACCTATATGTAGAAGGAATATCGTCCACTGAATTCCTTGTTGTTTCTTTACCTAACAGTGGATCCCCGATGCACAGAAAGCTTTATTGTTTTTGTACAAAAAGGCATGTTTTGGGGGATGGGATGCGTAGGGAGCTATAGCAAACTACAGAAAAGAGAATTACACCATCCTGAGCCCACTGTCCTCATGTAACTTAAGTCAACATGGAAGGGTACTTAGACACTTAGACACACAATCGTCCATCTTTTCAGCTTTACATGAATGGGATCCTCCTAACTCTTCTAGAGAGCCAGCTGTCATCTACACTGTGCTTTTGTGTAAATTACAAAAGTCACCTCCCTGCCTGGTGGGTGCAGTTCCCATTTATCCCCTCAGGTTTGTGGAGGGCTCCAATGTAGGCAGCACCCCTTGATTTTTTTACTCAGCAGCATGTGAAAGACACATACCATCATATGCAGATGTACCACCCCCACCACATCAGCACCCCCCTATGAGAGAGAACACTAAATACAGTGCTTAACCCATTCCAGGCACTGTTCTGACAGTTTTTTTAAGTATCATCCTATTTAACTCTTAAACAACTGCAGCAGGTACTATTATTTTCTCCATTTAATTTATTTTTTTTAACATTTATTCAGACACAGAGAGAGCATGAGTGGGGGAGGAGGGGGGGGACAGAGAGAGAGAGAGAGGGAGAGAGAGAGAGAATGGGAGAGAGAGACAGAGACAGAGACACAGAGAGAGAGAGACAGAGAGAGAGAATATGAATGAATCCCAATCAAGCTCCAGGCTCTGAGCTGTAAGCACAGAGCCCAACGCGGGGCTCAAACTCAAGCACCATGAGATCATGACCTGAGCTGAAGTTGGACACTTAACAGACTGAGCCACCCAGATGTCCCTCCATTTTATAGATGAGAAAACTGAGCCCTAGAGACATTAGGTTGCTTGTCGAAAGTCCTCCAGCTAGCGAATGGCAGGGGTGGGATTCAAATCCTGGCAGTCTGGTCCCAGATGTTGTATTCCTACTTAATCTGCCATTCTCACTAACCTCTTATCGGCAATTTCTTCTCTTCGTTCTTATTAAAGTGATGTTGTAGTGAATATTTTTATCTGGTTGTTTCCTTAGGATAATTCGCTATTTAGTTTTTATTTAACACACTATTAAAGAATGCTAAGTGTCTGACACTACTATAAACGTTTTATAAAAATTAACTCATTAATCTTCCTACCAAGATATTACAGACAAGACAGAGAGGGATTAACTGTAATAAATGCCAGAGCTGAGCTTCTAACCCAGGCAATCTGGGTCCATAGCCTCTTTTCTTTACCATCAAGTTATATAGCCTCTTCCTCTCTTGAGAAAGCAAGAAAGCATCATGGACCGTATTTGGATATAAAGCTAGCTGATTGCACTGAAGAAAGAGTGTCCCAGTGGGTGGTTATCTAATATATTAGGGAGTTTTGTTCTAATCATCTTTTTCTATGTGTATCAACATATAATTTAGATTATACTGTATATCCAAATTTATCCAATTACTGATTTCTTTATTAAAAATAACTTAGAAGTGTCTGGGTGTCTCAGTCAATTAAGCATCTGACTCCTGATTTTGGCTCCAGTTGAGATCTCATGGTTTGTGGTTTGTAACCCTGCATTGGACCCTGTGCTGTCAATGTGGAGCCTGCTTGGGATTCTCTTTCTCTCTTTGCCCCTTCAGCTCTCTCTTTGTCTCTCTCTCCCTCTCCTTCTCAAAATAAATACATTTTTGAAAGGGTAAAATTACTAAAAAAAATAATAATTTAGAGGGGCATGTCAGTGGCTCAGTCAGCTAACCACCCAGCTCTGGGTTTCAGCTCAGGTCATGATCTCATTGTCATGAGATCAGGCTCTGCACTGGGCATGGGGCCTGCTTGAGATCTCTCCCTTCTCCCTCTGTCCATCCCTTTGCTAATGCATGCATGTGCTCTCCCTCTCTCTCTGAAAAAACTTTTTAGAAAACAAAAAAGAAAAAGAAAAAATTACACTTGTCAGTGACAAATCATCCATAATCAGTGATGTGTGCTTTAGGCTTCACAGTGTTTTCTTTCATGGGAATGTGTGTGTGTGTGTGTGTGTGTGTGTGTGTGTAATATATATATTATGTATAATATATATAATATACATGTTATAAATTGCTATCTTTTCTGGAGTGAAAATTATTTTTGACATTAGTCTTTACATCTGTAGTTTGAATCTATTACTGAAACAAGTTCCATCCCAATTTTTGTTTTAGGCTGGAAAAAATAATACAGTGATGAACATCTTCTTCCATTATTCTTGGTGTGATTTTCTGTTTCTTTCGATTCCAGGAAAAAGAAAAATTACATCAAAGGCTATGAAAGTCCTAGGGTTTTACAGACACACTTTTATTCAGCAGGTAATGGGTATTTTTCTAAGCTCAGAAAACTGTTCATAAAAACCATTTTACTTTCTGAATAATAGGCCGTTATACATAGCCATACACATATATGTATATAGATGTATACACGTACATACTTTAATCATTTTGCTCTTGTTTTAGGACTTCTGTTTTGAGTTGTAGTCTTCATTTAAAGTTAGTGTCCCCTTTTGATAAACATTAACACCTTACACCTCATTTAATGTAACCTTTACATAGTATTTGAATCATTGACAATTTTAGGAATAAAAATCTTCCTTTAGAGTTTCTCACGGTGACAAATTCTCTTAGTTTTCTTTCACTTAAAAATGTTGTTAGGGGCCCTTAGGTGGCTTAGTTGGTTAAGCGACAAACTTTGGCTCCGGTCATAATTTCACCATCTGTGGGTTTGAGCCACTTGTCAGGCCTGGGTTGGCAGCTGGGAGTCTAGAGCCTGCTTCAGATTCTGTGTCTTCCTCTCTTTCTGCCCCTCCCCCAATCACACTCTGTCTCTCTCAAAAATAAATAAACATTAAAAAAATAAAAATAAAATAAATAAATAAACATTAAAAAAATAAATAAAAATATTTTTATGTTGACTTAATTCTGAAGGACATTTTAGCATGTTACCTTTTATTTTTTTAAAGTAATCTTTACACCCAGCGTAGGGCTGGATCATGACCCTGAGATCAAGAGTCTCCTGCTTTTCCGGCTGAGCCAGTCAGGTGCCCCTAAAGGATATTTCAGTTAAATACAGAATTCTCTTGACAAGATTTTCTTTAGGATTTTACAGATGCTCACTGTCTTCTGGTCTCCATAGTTTTTGATGACAAATCTGTCATGATTTAAATGTTTGTTTCCTTGTATGTAATATATTGTTTTGCTCTGGCTGCTTTTATGATTTTCTGTTCATTTTTGGCTCTCAGTGCTTTGTGAAGTGCTAGGCATTGTTTTCTTTGTACTTACCTACTTGAGGTTTGCTTAGTTTTGTAAATCTATAAATGCATGATTTTAACCAAATTAGGGAGATTCAGGATGTTATATGTTCAAGTATTTTTTTTTCCCATTTCTGTTTCTCTTCCTTCCAGGACTGCAGTTATCCAAAAACTAGTCCATATGGTATCAAACCAAAGTTCTTTGAGGCTCTGTATATTTTTCATAATCCTTTTTCTCTATTTGCTTTATTTTGATCATTTCTTTTGATCTGGTTGCAATTTCATTAACTCTTTCCTCTGTCATCTCCATTCTTCCAGTAGGCCTATCCATTGAGTTTTAAATTTCACCTATCTTAATTTTCAGCTTGAGAGTTTTCATTAGAGTCTTTTATTATAGTTTCCATTTCTCTTTTTATTCATTATGAGAAAAATATGTTCTTCACCTTACTGAACATGGAATACCTGTTTCACATTCCAGTGTCTGGGTTATCTCAGGATTGACCTCTGGTTATTGTCTCTCCACTGGCTACTGGGCTGCACTGTCTCTGGTTCTTTATATACTGAGCAGTTGCGGATTATGTCCTGGGTATTGTGATAGGACCTTGTGGAAACTCTGGATTCCATTATATTCTTCTGAAGAGTCTTGGCATTTTTGTTTGAGCAGGCAATTAACTGGGTTGAACTCGAATGGTAACCTCTGACTTTTGAGCAGCAGGTCATATCTCAGTACAGCTGGACTGCTTTGAAATCGGCTCTGTGTACGTGTGGTTCAGGTCAGTCAGACATGTAGACAGAGGCTATTTGTAGAAACTGGGCTTCTCCCTCTTGGTCTTTCTCCTCTCTAGCCATCTCTTCTTACTTTTTAGTGGTTGTGCTAGTTCCAAACCCTGTCTTTCTATTTTTCAGATCAGAAAGGTTGGTATATTTCTTCTGGAGTTATAGCTGCCTTATATGTAACTTCAGCCTGTCTTCAGGTTGAAAGCTATAGGGACAAGTAACCAATTTTGTCTTCCAAATTTTGATTACCCTAAAGAATGTCTGCTTTTGTTCATGCTTCAGTATCTTTGTGTGCGTGCGTGCATGCATGTGTGTGTGTGTGTGTGTGTGTGTGTGTGTGTAGTATAGAGTTTATAGCTATTATGTGCTGGACCCCTGAATTCCATAAACACCTCCTTGTAACAGAAGCTGGACTTCTCTGCATTATAAAAATGTTACCTATTTTACATTTCAACAGTTAAACCTCAGAGGCACTTATGCCCACCTCCAACTTCCATAGCACTTTTTTGGAATAGTGTTTATTACATAGGTTATTGAACATCGATTGGCAAAGTTACTTCATGTTTCCTTCCCATGAAAGTGTGTGAGCCCCGCTGTGATCCCAGCACATAAGCCTGGTACATAGTACCATCTCCTAAAATATTTGAATAAATAAACAAATACAGCCAGGAAATGAAGAGGGTCTAAACCACAGCAAAGGCACCAACAGTTGAGAGGTGTATTAAAGAGAAACGGTACAGAGACTTTTGAGAGATTTGCCTATTGGCTGGATGGGTGGGGGTGTGCAGAAGATGGGGAGGGTAGGAAAGTCTTCAGGATTCTGGCTGGAGCTAGTTGGCAGATGGTTAGAGAGGGCAGGAGAAGACAGTTTCGCTTTGATTAAGACTCGATTTCTGAGTGTTGGGAAAAAAGACTCATTAGTCTTTCCAGGTCGCTGGTGACTCCTAATTTTTGATTAGCGCTACCCTGCCCTCAGCCCATTCTTGACTGGAACTGAAATTAAAGGGACAGTAACCATCTTTCTAAGTCTGCAGTCCTGAGCAGGTGCAGCTGGCCCTCCTGTGAGAGAAACCACTAAGTCTGGAATCCAGGGAATCTATTAAGGAAGGGTGTTTCTTTATGATAAGAAGCTGAGTGTTGAAATTTAATCCTCCAAACCCCTGCCTCCCCAGGCCTCCATTAAATTGTTCCTATTAGTATGATTGCTCCAAGATACCACAAGAGCAGGGGCAATATTAGAAAGCCTGAGAATGAGGGGAGAGATATTGGAAGCTGGGCTTCAGTCATGATTTAGGAGTCTCACTAAATTCGTAAGTGCAAATGTCTGACAGCCTCGGAACCTGAAATCTTTCATCTTCCTGGTGGAATATGAGTTAGCTGGTGCAGTAAAATGAAAAGCGGTGGTGAGCGCTGCAGTAAAGTTCATGTTCCCTTAGTAGCAGGGCTGGGATGAGAGCATAATTACTCGTAGAAATGCCGCCTTGGGCCTCCTCTCCTGTAAGTGGCCATGCTAAAGACAGCATCTATTACCTGATTCCAGGGCAGCCTGCCCCTTCCAAACTTCTCTTATTAGCACCTTTCGTTTCATCTAGAGTCCCAGGCTTTCAGCTGATCCTGCAGTGGAGAGCTGTTGCTACTCTTAGCCCCTGTCAAGGCATTTCGCCCCGCTAAGGCCTCTCTTCATGGCGTCCTCCTGCAATTAAGCAAAACAGTGCTCTAAGGGGGGCAGCTTGCAGAGCTCTGTGACTTGCAGCAGGGCTTCTGTTGCTATTTCTGTTTGGAGGCAGGTCTCACCAGGATGCCTGGTTCTCAGCCCCCCCCCCCCCCCCCNACCAGGGGACTGATTGCCTCATCATCATGGGGAGTTGGATGCTCTTCCTGTCATGCAGTGAGAGGTGGAGCCTGGGCGATGCTGGATGAGGAAGGAAGCCCAGCACTTGGACGGCGACTCAGGAATGCAGCCTTGAGTGCACGCATAGTATTTGCACAACAGAATACCACTGCCAACCATCACACATGCATCTTTTCATAGAGAAGGATGTCCAGGTCCCAGCCTAGAGCCTTGAAATTAGGATCCCGTGGGGTGGCCCCGGGCATTGCGGTTTATAAACTTCCTGGGTGACTCTAATGTCCTGCCTGGGCTGAAAACTGCTCCCCAGTGGGAAGCAGGGAAGAAGCTGACCTCAGTCTGGGCTTAGCAGAGGATTGCCCTCCACATCCTTTGTCCCCACTTCTAGCCCCGGTGACTACAGGCCTTTTCCTTCCCCACAGATAGATGTCTGTCCTTAGATGTCACTGGCAGTGGCCCATCAGTTTGGCTGGATGCTGGAATGAATCTCAGCTGAAGCCATGGGCTCAAGCATTGGATAGATGTCCGGGCAGGAAGGTGGGAGGGATGTGAGGTGGAAAGCTTAAAGTAGACAGAAAATTAATTTTCGGCTATGGGACCTTCTGTATGTTAGTCAGCCTGTCTGACTCTATTTCCCTGCCTGTAAAGTGGAAATAGAATCTACCTTGTGGAGTTGCAAAACGGTACAAATTAGGCAACATATATGAAACCATTTTGTAAGAGTGAGGCATCAGGCACCACTTTGCTAGGGGCTTGATTTCCTCCTGGGGAGGGTGAATGGCTCACTGGGAATTCACTACCACTCTGGGAAAAGCCATTCCGGGCACACACTCTAGGGGTGAAAACTTGATGTTTTACTTTTGTAAATGGGGAGCAGCATTATTATTGCTGAATTCTATAATTCTCTGCGATAGTGTGTCTGAGTTGCTCGTTTTCCCCAGTACCAGGAACGCTGGCTTTGGAATGCTCTCACACTTTTAAAATGTTACCTTTTAGGCCAGACACCAAAGGCATCAGAATCACCCAGAAAGGCTGATTAAGAGAAATTGCCGGTCCCCACCCCTTGAGTTTCTGATTCATCAGGTCTGGGGTGGGGTACGGCAATGTGCATTTCTAATGAGTTCCCAGGTGATACTGATACTTTGGGTTCAGAGAGTGCACTGGGAGAACCACTCTGTAGACTTTTTCTACGGAATGTCACAGTGCTTCCTGGAGTGTAATGGTTCTCATTTTTTGAATGTCATAGTCATTATTTACAAAGAAACAGTTAACACATCCAAGTTGAAGTGATGTGATTGGGTCGAAGGAATGCCAATGTCAGAAAATTTAGAGTCATTTTTTTTCTTTGTTTCTTTTGTCTTTTGGCTTACTATTTTGTTTTTTATTTAATAATTTATTTATTTAGTTTTAAAATTTACATCCAAGTTAGTTAGCATACAGTGCAACAATGATTTCAAGATTAGATTCCTTAATGCGGCTTACCCATTTAGCCCATCCCCCTCCCACAACGCCTCTGCTAACCTTCTTTTTGTTCTCCATGTTTAAGAGTCTCTTATGTTTTGTCCTCCTCCCTGTTTTTACATTATTTTTGCTTCCCTTCCCTTAGGTTCATCTGTTTTTTATCTTAAAGTCTTCATACGAGTGAAGTCATATGATATTTGTCTTTCTCTGACTAATTTTGCTTAGCATAATACCCTCTAGTTCCATCCACATAGTTGCAAATGGCAAGATTTCATTCTTTTTCATTGCTGAGCAATACTCCATTGTGTATATATACCACCTCTTCTTTATCCATTTATCCATCGATTTACATTTGGGCTCTTTCCATACTTTGGCTATTGTCCACCGCGCTGCTATAAACATTAGGGTGCATATGCCCCTTCGAAACAGCATACCTGCATCCCTTGGATAAATACCTAGTAGTGCAATTGCTGGGTCATAGAGCAGTTCTATTTTTAATTTTTTGAGGAACCTCCATACTGTTGTCCAGAGTGGCTGTACCAGTTTGCATTCCCACCAGCAGGGCAAAAGGGCTCCTTTTTCTCCATGTCCTGGTCAGCATCTGTTGTTGTCTGAGTTGTTAATGTTAGCCGTTCTGACAGGTGTGAGGGGGTATCTCCTTGAGGTTTTGATTTGTATTTCCCTGATGATGAGTGATGTTGAGCGTTTTTTCATGTGTCTGTTGGTCATCTGGGTGTCTTATTTGGGGAAGTGTCTATTTATATCTTTTGCCCATTTCATCACTGGATTATTTGTTTTTTGGGTATTGAGTTTAATAAGTTCTTAATAGATTTTGGATACTAACCCTTTATCTGATATGTTGTTTGCAAATACCTTCTTCCATTCTATCGGTTGCCTTTTAATTTGGTGATTGTTTTCTTCACTGTGCAGAAGCTTTTCATTTTGATGAGGTCCTAATAGTTCATTTTTGGTTTCGTTTCCCTTGCCTCTGGAGACGTGTTAAGAAGTTGCTGTGGCTGAAGTCGGAGTTTTTTGCCTGCTTTCTCCTCTAGGATTTTGATGGCTTCCTGTCTTACATTTAGGTCTTTCATCCATTTTGAGTTTAGTTTTGTGAATGGTTTAAGAAAGAGGTCCAGGTTCATTTCTCTGTATGTCGCTGTCCAGTTTTCCCAATACCACTTGCTGAAGAGACTGTCTTTATTCCACTGGATATTCTTTCTTGTTTTGTCAAAGATTAGTTGGCCATACATTTGTGGCTCCATATCTGGGTTCTCTATCCTGTTCCATTGATCTCAGTGTCTGTTCTTGTGCCAATACCATACTGTCTTGATGATTGCAGTTTGTAATATAGCTTGAAATCTAGGATTGTGCTACCTCCAGCTTTGGTTTTCTTTTTCAAGACTGCTTTGGCTATTCAGGGTCTTTTCTAGTTCCATACAAATGTTAGGATTGTTTGCTCTAGCTCTGTGAAGAATGCTGGTGTTATTTTGATAGGCATTGCATTGAATATGTAGATTGCTTTGGGTAATATTGACGTTTTAACAATATTTGTTCTTCCTATCCATGATCATGGAATATTTTTCCATTTTTCTGTGTCTTCTTCAATTTCCTTCATAAGCTTTCCGCAGTTTTCAGTGTATAGATTTTTCACCTCTTTGGTTAAATTTATTCCTAGGTATTTTATGGTTTTAGGTGCAATTGTATATGGGGTTGAGTCCTTGATTTCTCTTTATGTTGCTTCATTGATGGTATATAGGAATGCAACTGACTTTTGTGCACTGATTTTATATTCTGCCACTTTGCTGAATTCACGGATCAGTTTTAGCAGTTTTTCGGTGGAATCTTTTGGGTTTTCCATATTGAGTATCTTGCAAGCATCTGAGAAGAGTGAGTTTGACCTCCTCAAGGCTGATTTGGATGCTTTTTATTCCTTTGTGTTGTCTGATTGCTGAGGCTAAGGCTTCCAATATTATGGTGAATAATAGTGGCAAGAGTGGGCATGCTTGTCTTGTTCCTGACCTTAGGGAGAAAGCTCTCAGTTTTCCCCCATTGAGGATGATACTGGCAGTGGGTCTTTCATATATGGCTTTTATATGATCTTCAGGTATGATTCTTCTTATCCCTACTTTCTTGAGGGTTAATGGTTCCTATTCTTAGGTATTCTTTGGAAGTACCCAAGGACCTTTAAAAAATACTGATCCCTGGGCTCACCATACAGTACCCAAATTGGTCTCTATAGGTGGGATCAGGGTACAACTATTTTATTTTATTTTTTGAAAATTTTATATGTTTTTATTTATTTTTGAGAGAAAGAGAGTGAGCAGGGGAGGTTCAGACACACACACACACGCACGCACACACACACACACACACAGAATCTGAAGCTGGCTCCAGGCTCTGAGCTGTCAGCGCAGAACCCGACGTGGGGCTTGAACTGATAAGCGGTGAGATCATAACCTGAGCCAAAATCAAGAGTCAGACACCGAACCAACCAGGTGCCCCTTAGTTATTTTTTAAAAAATATTTATTTCTTTTTGTGAGAGAGAAGAGAGAGAGAGTGCGCACACCAGAGAGAGCACGCGCACAATAGAGAGAGACCCTGCGCGAGAAAGCACAATCACACACAAGTTGGGGAGGGACTGAGCCACCTCGGCAACCCTGGGCATCATTATTTAAAAAATCTTTTGTGGAGGCTTCTAATGTGCAGCAAGATGCTTTCTAATTCTTCACAAGGCCACCATATTTTCCATTGGTGTTGGCATTACTAAAGAGACCCTTTCCTACCACCCATCCTCTTCCATTTACAAAAAGGTACATATTTGTCATCTACTGTTTTCATAACTCTGATCTGATTTTAATATCTTGTTTATTTATTTGATGACTTATATATCATCTGCCAGTCAGTTAGAAACCCTCCTGAGGGCAGGGACTTTGTCTGCTCTGGTCACTGCTGTTCCACGTGCCTGTCAGGTAGTAAATACACAAATAGATACATTGAATGAATGAATAAATAAATGAACCCTCCAAATTATGGGCTATAGGCACCTACTCTGTTCTGTGACTATTACTACAATGTACCAGCAACCCCAGACACAGCCCATAATAGACTCTTCTAGATCATTGGGCTACATTTGGCCTCACTGGAGGCCATGTGCCAATCAATATCTTCTCTTGAGCTGGTTGACTTCTCGTTCATCATCCATCCCAGTTTAGATCAGACAATAGTGGGAGGGGCCAGAGAGGACCAACCCCCAGACTGCATTTCACAGGGAAATGTGACAGGGATAATTAAGTGGCCCTGGAGTCCTTTACATCATTCTCTTACAGAGGGGTGGGGCTGTGGAAGTGTCTGTAATCGATAATTGCCCATTTTACATGGAAGGTTTATAGGCTAATCTCAAGAGTAATTGTTTCTGAAAGAGTAGTAAAATTAGGCAAGGAGGCCATCCGAAATGATGGCTTGTGAGGGGCAGCTGCACAGACAGGCTATTAGCATTCTGGAGGTCAGACCTGTCTCGAAGTGAAGGGCATCACGTCCAGAACGAGGCACCCTAGCTTGAAGTGTAATCTTCCAGAGAGTTTAAATGGCAACTGGAAGGTTCAGATTCTTGAGGAAGAAAAGACAGGGATGGACTCTGGAGCAGGGAGGTGGGTTTAGAAGAGTCAGATGGAAACTGTGGTGATCAGAAGCAAGCAGGCCCCTCTTTCCAAAGTTGTTTTCCTCCTTAAGCACGAACAAGTTTACCATAATCAATACAACTCCCTACTCTCTTTGCAGTTGCAATATTTTCTCCTATTTATACAAAATGGTGCATCGTGCACATTTCTACATGAAAGTAAAGGTGAAAAACAGTTGTGCACCTCAGATAATTATCCTTGAGTTTCAAAATCGTTGGCAGAATTGTCCCAAATGTAGCCACCCTTACTTACAAAGTCAGTGAGATGGTGTTGGGCCTATATATATCATTATCATTTAAAACATTTTAATAGTATATTAGAGTATCTGTAACTAGGACATCAGAGTTGTGTTTTCTATTGTATGGTGGTATAAAGTCTCTCATGCAGATACGTTTAGGTTAAAAAGTTAAATTGATTTCGAAGGAAACTCTTAGGGAACTATCAGTAGAAAATCAGAAGCTGAGAGAATTGAGAAGTCCTGAGAACCAGGACCAGGGCACCCAGGCCTAAGCAAATGTTTAAGTAAATGTTTTATTTGTTTAACGCTTGGAAATGTGAGAAAGATTGTTTTTGCTCAGTATCTTCAGCAAAAATATCTGAAGAGAGGAGTGAGATTAACCAGCGCTTCGACCACCTGTTTATTGTCAGGTGAACTGGAGGTTCCCACGTGGGCCCATAGGGCAGAAGAGGAAAGTAAAGAGATGCTACTTAACCATCTGGATTAGCCAAGTCATTGTTGGCTTTCTGGTGGATGCAAGAGCAGTGCTGCCATCAGATGATGTCCACGTCCTCAGAAACCCTCCCCTGGCTGTGGACACACAGAACTCCTACGTCTTCTAGAGCAGTCCTTGACACTAGCAGGGGACAAAGTTGGGCAAGGCTTAGCAAATGTGGATCTGTTCCTACCTTGGTAACTAGAAAGAGAACAATTTGTACTTGCTGGCCACCCTACAATCCCAACAGTTGCCTGTCTTGTGGGAATGCCCTGATTCAAAGAATGTAGCATGGGAGTATTTTTAGATGCTTAACATGTGGGTCTTCCACCAACAACTGCTAGTCCTTCTGAACACATCAGTACATGCTGACAACTGCTCTGAGCCCATCTCGCTTGATGATTTTACTATAATGGAAGAGACTTGGGTGAGAATTCCTAAATAAGTAGGCGCTTTTTAATTGTAGATCTATACTGACCAATATGGCAGCTACTAGCCACTGAAACCATTTAAATCTAATTTAATTAAAAAGAAATAGAACTTAAAATTCACTTTAAATGTAAAATCTGAAGTTCAGCTTAAATTTCTCCTTTGTACTGGCTACATTCTATATGCTTAATAGGATCATGTGGCTATTAATACTGGATATTGTATTTGATAGCACAGATATAGAACACCCAGGGCAGGAAGTTCTTTGGACAGTATTGTATGAATGAATCCCTTCTGAATCTTTGGACCAAATCAGCCTGTTTTCAGGCAGGATCATCCTGTCCTAGGGGATTCAGGAGTGTGTGTTTGTAGAAAGGTATTCAGCAGTTTTTCAATTCCTAGCTGTTTATTAGCATACTTGCATCACCCCAGGACGTGCCTCTTGTCAGCATATCTACTCCATCTGAGGTTGATTGGCTTCTCCACATGAATGTGTTGTCTATTCTGGGTTTCCTAATTCAAAGGAATTCTTGCCATTCCTGTCGAGAGGCAATAGACAATGAATCAGAAAGGAAAAGTCACAAATAAATCCATTCTTAAGACTTTCACCCACTGATGGTCTTCGCCTTAAGGCAGTGAAATTGTCCTTGGACAACACTTGCTCTTTCTAGTAGAGAGTATGTTTAAAAGAATTTTTTTTAAAAGGTAATTTAGAGGTAGAAGAAAATTTATTTTCAAATTTTTCTAGAAAGAATGAGGACACTGAGCTGCCAGAACTGGATCTTGCAAAACTCCAGGTGTTTTTTGTTGAATGGGTCTTGTCCCTTGCATATCAGATTCATTGCTGCCCTTTGACTGATGGCAGAGAAGACATCGATTGAGCCTCTGCTAAGAAAACAAGTATCTTCACTCGATTCAAGAAAATACAATGTGTCACACACTTAGTGAAAATCAATAATGCAGGAAAATTTACTGGCTGCTATTCAAATCTCAGTTCCTCTAATTGTAGGAGCTGGCAAAGCCACTGGGTTTTGAGGTTGAGCATTTGGGCAGTAGGTACCCATCACTAGCTCTCTGTTAGACCAGGAAAGAGCCCCACTGTGTTGTTTCCTGTGAATGTCAAATGGGAAACAAGTGGAGAAAGCCAATTGCAAAACAGGTTGGAAGCTTTTATGCTGAGAGCTCTTGAGACTTTGGGGTTTGTGACGTAAATGAAGAAGTGCCTGGAACAGGGTTTCTCGAGATAAGAATTCTTACCTGGTTTACTTCATCTACAGAAGTTGTCCGCCTCGTTCTGGTTAGGATTTGAGTTTATGACCCTACTTTCAGGAAACCTAGGCATTGCTTATAAAGAGACCCGATTCTGGGGCTCCTGGATGACTTGGTTGGTTAAGCATCCCACACTTGGTTTGGCTCAGGTCATGATCTCATGGTTTGGGGGATCAAGCCCCACTGTGGGGTTCCACACTGACAACACGGAACCTGCTTGGGATTCTCTCTTTCTCTCTATCTCTCTCTCTCTGCTCCTCCCCTGCTTGTGCTTTCTCTCTCAAAAAAACTAATAAACATTTAAAAGAAAAAGATCCAATTTGAATCGAGAAGAAAAGGGAGAGTGCAGAGGAGCCATGGAATGGAGGAGTTGACTGTTCTGGTCAGAATTGGGGGCAAAAGTCGGTTACCATGCTCTCTTCCTTCCCAAGCCACTAACAGAGGGAATTTGGAAGCAGGCTGGGAGAATTGTAGAATGCAGGGCAGGAGATAGCTGGCGGATGCTGGTACAGAAGCACGGATGAGAAGCTGTAACTGAGTATTGAACTCTGGCCGGCAATATGGTGAATTACAGCCCAGTCCTTGAATGATGGCTAGAAGCCATCAAGTGTCTCGATTTTACTAAGTTGTCATTCACATGTTATATTAGCTGAAACTGTAACTATTGCTTCCCTCTCAGAAGGAAAATTGGCTCTCCATGCTGTGTGACCGCCTCCCTGGTATTGATTTTGTGTGGGTGGGCAGTGATTCATGGGACACCCCTCCTTTTTTATTTCTAGCTCCAGATTTTCCAGGGTCTCATGTGAATTGCACTAGTTTGGCAGCATTCCGGCATGCCACCTCATTGTGTTTGCAAACGATTGCTTCGGATTTGGGGGAGAGAGGGAGGCTGCTAAGGGAATCACCAAATACACAGGGAAATAAGACATGGAGTAAGATGATCTTTGTAAATCTGTCAGGGATTGAAAGAAATGCTTCTGAAGGCATTGCTCTTCCCCTTTAACTCAGTGGCATCCCTGTGGAAGAAGAGAGGGGAAAGTAAAAATTCAGACTGTTGCTATTTCTGTGTTGTATTAACAGTTTTTTAAGTCACTCTGTCTTGTTTTTTGCTGAAAAATTTGCCCAAAGCTCTGCTCCAGAGAAAGGAAAAATTAAGTGTTGATGAAGACATTGGACTGGGTGGTTCTCAGTGAGACAGAGCTAAGTTTGTCCGTCATTAGACGCTGAGGTGCTTACTTCTCTGACTCTGTTCTCAGTTGTGATTTGGGATGTGAAGCTGACTTCTGCTGACTGTCACTGTTCTTTCAAACGCTGCCCTGGAGCTTTGATTCCACTCCTTTTCACAACCACCCCTTGAACTTGGCTGATGGCCAAGGCCGATGCTTATAAATATATTGAAATCTGGAAGTGTTTTTCCATGAGTGATGCCTTGACCTTGATCTTTGACCTAGGAATCCCTAGCCTTTCTTGTTAGTTTTTCACTGTAATTCCATTCTGTTTTACTCCATTCTGTCTCCTTGATTTTAGGCAACATATTTAGCAGGGAGTCCTCATTTGAAGTGAGATATGATAGTAACTATATAGAATAGTAACAATCATTGCTATTGTTACACTTTCAGTAATATGTTACATGTTAATTCTCTTAATATGTTACATATAAACTGTTGTAGTTTTTGATCACTGTTGCTTTGATATTTATTTTGTCACAGCTAACAGTTACTGAACTCTTACTATAAGCCAAATGCTATGCCAAGCCCTTTTCATGTGTTACCTCATTTATTTTTTTAAGTTGTTATTTATTTGTTTTGAGAGAGAGAGAGGTAGAGAGAGGGAGAGAGAATCCCAAGCAGGATCTGCAGTGTCAGCATGGAGCCTGAGGCGGGACTCGAACTCATGGACCATGAGATAATAACCTGAGCTGAAATCAAGAGTCTGATGCTTAACAGATGGAGCCACACAGGTGTCCCATGTATTAGCTCATTTAATCCTCACTAAACCCTATAGGTGAGCTTATCATTTTGCCCATTTTATAACTGGGAAGCTGGGCCTTAGAGAGTTTAAGGGAAGTACCCTAGGACGCACAGCAAGATGGCAGTGCTAGGCAGCTCGTTCTGTGGGCTTCATTTGTCACCCCCGTAAGCACTGCTTCGCGGTCTGGTGTGGCATGACAGGTGCCTCCAGGCCCAGGTGTCTGGCCCTCCTTCAAGCCTTCTGTTCTCAGGATGATGGAGAAGCCACTTTCAGCCTCCAGGAAGATGTCATTTTCCAGTGAACTGATGATTGCCTCAAGCCCCATTAGTTGGCTGGCACTCTGGGTTTCAGGGTGGCTGTTTAATGGATCGTGGAGCAGTTCACTGCTGGGTCACCCCATCCTCGCTGACCCCTAACGGTGCATTGATAGATAGGGTCTGGGGCTCCGTCCAGCAGCGGGTGCCTTCTGTAGGTACAGCCCCAGTGCAGTGTAGCGAATCTGATCCGTAGATGAGCAGGATCTCTGCCTCCTCTAAGTAATGTGCGAGGAAGTGTGCAGGGAGCCATGGGATGATGAGTCATGGCTGGCGCTGGGAAGTGGTAAAATCGACCCTGTCTTGTCTTTGTTCTCCTTGACAAGAATAACAACAAATCCCAGTTGCTGAAGGTGGAACTTTCCACCGTCATCCCATGAAATCAAAAGGGTCTGAGTTTGTCTTATTCATTCTGCTCTGGGGTACCTGAACCAGCCCCCAGCACTCGTTCAGGCGGTCATGGGCTGGTGCATATTTTGAGAGCACAAGGAAGCAAGCAAACATCTGTAATTTGTTGTGTAACACCTGCCTGCAAATTTACAACAGTATTGTCCTTATAGCCACCACTGGGGGCCCTCATTGGGTCCAAAGCCCCACCTAGTGACCTTCACCCTGGAGAACAAGATCCCTGAGAGACTGCATTTCTTGGGGACAGTGGGTTGTCTGGGTATTGTCCTGGAATAATTACTAGTTTCCCTTTCCCTCTCAGAAGTGTCAGGCTGAAATATAACTTGTGTAGCTGTTTTATGACCCTGTAGAGAAAGAAGTTACTAGAGTCCACAGCCTAAGTATGAATCTTGGGTTTTCCAATTCATAGCTCTGTGATCTTAGACAGTTAAGCTTTCTGAGTTTCAACTTCCTCATCTTAAAATGGGAAGAAGAATGGCAGCTGTTGGTAAGGGTAGTTCTAGGGGTTAAACAAGATCATATATGCAAAGGCTTAGGATGAAGGGCTTGCATGTTAAGCACTCAGTGAAAATGGAGTCTCTATATAGTGAGTGGGTGTGTCTCACACATTCTGGAGTACAAGAATGAAAACTGGCTTCTTTTCCACACCCCAGCCATAGTTTGGCTTGGACCCTCCCTTTCCTGAGGCTGTCAACACTTAACAGTCTGTGAGCTTGTGCTTGGATTCTAGTTCTGCCAGTCAATACCTGTGCTACCTATGTAGGTTACTTTGCAATTTCCTATTCAGTATCCTCTTCTGTAAGTCAGACTGATGATTACAGCTTAAAGTTTGGGATTCTGAGCACTGGGTGTTACATGGAAACCGACTTGACAATAAACTATTTGTAAAAAAAAAAAAAAAGTCTGAGATTCTGAATCCTGGAGTCAGGTGTCTGCTCTCACATCCTGGCTCATCTACTCCAGTGCTCTATGACCTTGTGAACTTCCTTCCCTCTTTATCACTATTTCCCATCCGTAAAATAGGGATAGAATTTACAATATAGTGCATTGTGAGGATTAGAGGTGTGAATACATGTAAGCCTCTGAACTGTGCTCCACACATAGTGACCATCAATGATACAGTGTTATTTTTCAGGGACATAGGAAGAGATTTAAATGACTGTTTGTGATCCCATCTTCCAGAGATAGCCACTGTTAATATTTCGGTGTATTTTCTTTTATTCATATTTGCATATGTAATTTTTTAAATACTGTAATGATACATAGACACATTGCTTTCTTTTTTTCTTTTTCTTTACTTTGGTCAGTCATTTCTTCTGTTACTGGTTTTTAGAAACTCAACTTTTACTAATAGTCTTATATTTCATCATAGGGTGAAATCTATTTTTTATTCTCCTAATATATATTTACATGATTTCTAACTTTTCTCTGATAAGTAATTGTTGGGCAAATACTGCTGAATTAAAAATGCGTACAATTGGGGACCACATCTTTGGTTACTTCCTTTAGATAGAATCTTTTGTACAGAAAGACTGGGCCAGTGAATACGACTGTTTCTAAGGCTCTTGAAATACATTGTTGGGTTATGCTCTAAAAATGTACCAAATTTACCTTCTTAGCAGCAAGTATCACACTGCTCATTTCATCACACCTTCACCAGAATTCAGTGTCCTTATTTTTTCCTACTCACTAACTTTTGTAGGTAACCTACTCTGTTATTTTTAGACCAGTGCTATCCAGTCAAGCTTTCTGCAATGATGGAAATACTCTCTTTCAGCACTACTGTGGTAGCCACTAATTACATGGGTTTATTATAAGAGCTCTTGAAATGTGTCTAGAGCACCAAGAAAATGAACTTTTAACTCCATTTAATTTATTTAAAAATATTTTTGTTAGGGGCGCCTGGGTGGCTTAGTCGGTGAAGCGTCCGACTTTCGCTTAGGTCATGATCTCGCGGTTCGTAGGTTCGAGCCCCGCGTTGGGCTCTGTGCTGACTGCCAGCTCAGAGCCTGGAGCCTGTTTCAGTCTGTGCCTCCCTCTCTCTCTGACCCTCCCTTGCTCACGCTGTCTCTCTCTCTCCTAGAAATAAATAAAACGTTAAAAAAATATTTTTGTTAAATAGTTTATTTTAAAAAATTTCCTTTTTAAAAAAAATTTAATTCGAGTGTAGTTAACATACACTGTTAACATTAGTTGTACAGTACAGTGATTCACCAATTCCCTACCTTACTCAGTGCTCTTCAGGGTAAGTGTACGCTTAATCTCCTGTCCCTACTTCACCCATCCCCCCTCCTCACCTTCCGTCTGGTAACCACCATCTGTTTGTTCTCTATAGTTGAGAATCTCTATTTTGGTCTCTCTTTTTCTCCTCTATTCGTTTGTCTTGTTTCTTAAATTTGACATATGAGTGAGATCATATGGTATTTGTCTTTCTCTTACTGACTTATTTCGTTTACCATTAGACTCTTTGGGTCCATCCATGTTGTTGCAAGGTTCATTTGAATTTAAATAGCCACAGGGGCTGGTGGCCACGGCATTGGACAGAGCAGCCTTGCACTCTGTTTACCGTGAACAAGGCAGGACAGCATCATCTAGTGTTCTTTTCTGGTCCCCACCGGAGGCAGGACAAAGTGGTAGCATAACTGCCAGTGATGATTTGGGCAAAGAGTCCTGTTTATTCTCCTTTTCTCACTCAGTAGCATTCCCAGAAGGGCAGCAGACCCGAGAGCTCGTGCTGCCTCTTCCCTCGGGGAGATCTAAGTTGTGTGCCCAGTCAGTGCCATTTTCTTTCGTCTGCTGTCCAGGGTGAGGTGGGAACCCCGGAAAAGCCGTCTCTCTCAGTGGCTTCGCCCCCTGTCTCATGTGGGTTTGGAAGGTGGTGAGCTGGTTCTCTGCTTCCCTCTGCTTCCTCAATCGTACATGCTGACCGTAGCTCAGAATCCAGAGTTTCTGTTCCTCACCCCTCGCGTTCTCGGCTTCTGTGATGTCTTTTGTCCCTGTTTGTCCTGGTCATGTGACAAGTAGCACAGTGTGGTCTGCTGCAGGCCTGAGCCCAGTACCTCCGTGATGGAGAGCCAGCTGGGCCTCTGTGAAGTGCGACTCCATCTGCTCAGCCCTGACCAATGGGGCCGGAGCCAGGCGAAGTCCAGCCGCCCACGGATGCAACTGCCAAATGGCCCTTGTCTCCCGTGGCGATGCCCTCCAGCCTCCTCCCAACCACATCAGAAGAGAGATTAATGTCACACCATATAATCTAGTTTCTTAATTCTTGGCAACCTAAGCTCTAGATAATCTCATTTGTAAATAAGTAGAATCGTTTCAAAACCCTAACAGAAGTAGGCAGTAAGGCATGGTAGAAAGGTTGTGAAGGCTGCTTTTAGGTGACACTGTTTCCCCTTCTGCTCGAGAGAGAGTTACATGGTCCCCTATGGTCTGACTTTGCCTTTTATTGTTTAAGCAACTTCCAAATCCACAATTTGAAGGCGTGCCCAGGAATTTACACATGTCCACTCTTACGTATGAATTCTTTTTAAGGCCAATTCTTTCTAAAACTACTGTGACTGTGATAAGGGACAGCCCTCTTAGATTGTGCCTGTGTGTTTGCTGAGTGTCGGGCTCCGTGCTAAATGCTTCTTGTGCTAAATGTCCTCCTAGAGCCTATGGCATTTGTACTCTCATTTGCAGATGAAGACGTTGAAGGGTAAAGAAGGAAAGTTGCCTAATGTTATGCTTTCTAGTAGGTGATAAAGCTGGGATTGCGGTCCAAGCAAACGGACTCCAGGGGCTATATTCCTACCCTCTGCGCTGATCATATTTAGCACAGTGAACATATGTATGTGCCAGACACGGTGCTAGACTCTTTATGCAGATTCTTCTTCTTTTTTTAAATTCTTAAAAACAGACTTAGAGGCTATGGGTACTATTCTTATTCCCAGTTTACAGTTGAGCAAAAGGAGGGTTAAGACTTAAAGGACAGTGACCAAGGTCATGTAGCAAAGAATGTGGTAGAGCCTGGATGGGCCGTAGGTTGACCCATCCAGAGCTCAAGTTCTTAGCTGCCAGGTTGTATCTCCTCCCTGCCAGTTAGAAGCTTTGACTTGTTTGGCGGTGGTCAAAGTGTTACTACTGAGAGATTGTCAACCAATAAAGAACATAGTTTGTGCTTTTAAATTAAACTGTGATTTGGGGCAGTGCCATAGGTCTGCGGTGATGCCTTGGGAGAGGTAGTGGTAGAGATCACCACTGCTCAAAGTAGTAGCCATAGTGATGGAAAGAAAATTTCCTTCCTTCCTGCCTGCCTGCCTTCAAATTCCCAACCCCTTGTGGTCCTCCTGTGCACGGTCCCACTGTGCATGGAAAATGATACAGCTTGTGGCACACAGAATCGACTGGGGTGTAGGCAGGATCCCACATTCAGAGTCAAGATCACAAACCTGTGCTTAGGTGTCAGCCATGTCTGTCTGCTGTAAGACTTTCTACATGCTTTCTGTTGATATCTGTATGTATCTCATTGTGGACTGCTGACAAATAGTTCACAGACCAGTGCTGGCCATGGATCACACTTTGAGAGTCATAACCAAAAATGAGACTTTGGGCTCATAAGTCAGGGAATGCTCATTCTAGCTCCTGCTTCTGGCTTGCTGTGTAGTCCTAGGAAAGTGACTTCATCTCTGAGTTTAGCATCTTCATTGAGTGGGTGGATTTGGAGCAGACAAATGGCAGATCCTTGCCAGTTCCAAGCCACCATGATTCCATGTTGACTTTAAGGGTGTTCTGCCCCAGAGAGGCCAGTGGCCAGGAGAAAAGAACAACATGCATTTAGAATATGCTGCACGTGGTGTGTTTCTTGACAAAGCCTGGCACAGGCGACTCATGAGCTTAATAAAAGACTCTTGTGATTTATGGTCTGTGGCATCCCTGTGTTTGACAGATGAACTTCAAGGGTACTAGAGTAGGTCGAGGCTGCTAAACATCAAAGCAGGCCCAGCGTGCCAAAGCAAGTTGTGTGTGGTAAATCTTTTGAGCTTAATTACAGTCATAGTTAAAATAACAGGAAATATAATGAGGTTTGTATAGTACAATTCCCTCGTTGGTTGTTAAATGTGGTTTCTTTCAATATCAGGAAGCTGGAGTCGAAGTCCTGGATTTCTATATCAAAAGTGTTTGAGAAAGTGATTCAAGGACCTCCACTTACATCGTAGCTTCAGAGAGATCCTTTTACTCTGTGATTCTGAGTGCCTGCCACCTATTGTGTGGTCCATGGCCCAGCAGCCTCAGGGCCTCCCAGAGCCATTAGAATGCAGAGTCTCAGGTCCCACCTCAGACTGAATAAATCAGAATGGGCATTTTAACAAGATTCTCAAGTGAACCATATGCATCAGAGTGTGAGAAGTACAGCCTAACGTCCCTGGAATTGCTCTTGAAAAGGGGAAAATGGAAGACTGAGTGATTCATTAAGTAAATGACTTAGTGGTTGAAGGGCAGGCTGTGTCCTGGTTCCTGGACTGGGGTTTGAAAGCGACAGATTTGCCCCCTTCTGATAGAAATAGGACCATGCAGTCATGTGGGTCATGCTGGACTCAGTGCTATGCCAGAACACCTGAATGGTGCTACAGGCATAATGGAAGGGTACCTTGCCTGCCCCATGGAGGTCTGCGAAGTCTTTCTGGACATACGGCTTTTAAGCCAAGACACAATTGTGTGATCAGAAAGAATGGGGAAGTACAGTTGTTTCTAGTGGAGGCTGTGGGCAAAGGGGCTTTCTGTTCTGGAAAGATTTGAAGGCAGATTTCTAGTTAGCTCCCAATTCCCTTAGAATGGTGGCTGGCAACCTGTGGCCCACGGTGCTTAACCTAGTCTTCTCTTTGTTTTTGTAAATAAAGTGTTATTGGAACAGAGCCATGATCATTTGTTTGCATATTGTCTTAGGCCACCTTCATGATAAACAGTAGAGTTGGTGGTTACAACAGAGAATTTTATGGTCTGCAATGTGGAAAAAAATATTTACTGTCTGCATACAAAGTTTGCAGACTCCTTTCCTACAGCAAAGTGGTTCTCAAAGTGTGGGTTCCAGCTTGGCTGCATCCACATCATCTGGGGATGTTTTAGACATGAAGCATCTCAGGCCCCACTCCAGACCCACTGAATGAAACTTTCGAGGGTGAGGCCTAGCGATGTGTGGTGAGCAAGCTGGGGATGCTCGTAACGTTTGAGAAACACTGCCCTGGATCCAACTCCTCTGTGTTTTGGAGACTTCTCATGGTCCCATCTTCTCCCTGGACTTGGGGAGCCTTGTGTGGCTGGCTTGTTCTGTCTTTAAGGCCCTGGCTCAGATAGCCCTCCTTCAGAAAGGCATGCCTTGAGCACCCTGTGTACAGGTGACTCCTTGGCTGGTCTCTCTCATCTCTTCTATTTTTCATGGCACATATGCTCTTTCCCCCACTTACTACCCCTCCCTGCCTTTTTTTTTTACTGCCTGCAGAGTCATTTATTTTCTCTTTGCTTCAATTCCTTATCTATAAAGTGAAGATGATAATAGTATCGGTGTTACCAAGTTATTGTGGAGAATAAATGAGCCACCATATTTTAAGTGCTTAGTCCCTGGCACATGTAGGTGTTAGTCTAAGATGTGATACAATGCTCTAGAAGTTTCCTGGGCTTTGTAGGCAGGAGTTACTTGCCAGAGGGAGAAAACTGGCTTTGGTTTGGGACCAGTGTCTCTTGAGCTCTAAACAGAAGTTATTTTCACTGATCTCCTTGGCCCTTTCACTGGTCTCACTTGGCCTTCACTGGCCCTTTCCACTAACTAGACCATTTGGACGTTGGAGCTCACAGCCTTGAAGATAATCCGCTCTAATCTGCTTTTTACAGGACAGAGGAGCCCCCGTCTGTTCTGTTGATGTAGAATGCTTACTGAATACATCATGTGTCTGAATATCCTTGGTCCTCACAGCCCTGCTCCATATCCCCAAGTTCAGGTGAAATACACATGGCTCAGTTTCACTCATTTGGCTTACCACCATGCATCTGGAAAACAGAGTGGTGACCCACCCCCTAAGGTCTGTGTTGTTGGCAGATTATGCAACTAAGGCATCACAAGTGAGCATGATTTCTATCTGTGGTGGCTCCTTCTCAGGTCATATTCTTCTGGAAGGGTAGGATCTCACCTCCCAACATTGGCATAAAGCTCATAAACATTATTACAAACGTCTACTGATGCGTTTGTTACAAACGTTGATGGCCTTCTCTTTGCCATGGACACACATATCTGTAAAATCTTGCTAGAGTCCATGCCAAACAGACAGTTTAGGCTTATATCCCTTGTATTCTTTACTTCTTTCATTACATTTGAAATTGTTGACCCTGAACTTGGTACTGCTAGAATAGCCTTTAGCAGCCAATTAGCTTAAGATCTGGGTAGAGGGGATGAGGGAGCAGAATAAAAAAGCACACTATGTGGGAAAGTGAATTGTTAGGGTTTCTAACAAAGGTAAGGCCAGTAAAATATCCACTTACCCAGGAATCCCCTAAGATGCCTGTGGAAAAATATTAATATGTGATGAAGAATTGCTAGCAAAAACAAATAATTTCTTAGACTGTATATTTTAAGGGTGAGGTCTTTTTGAAAGAAGAAAGGTATGAGATTGATGGTTACATAAAGCCGGGTCCTCCTTGTTCAAAGATTTAAACAATAATAAGGGATGCTGGCTTTCCCAGGCAGTTCAGCTCAGGACTTTGTAATTACTTTCATCTCGATAACATCCTAGGCTGGGGTATTTTTATTGCTTGTGAAGAAGAACTGCCCTCAAGATATCTAAGAAAAACCAGTCAAAGGCACGTTTATAAAGGTATTGACCTTAAGATAATAATAAAGTGTGTGGTTGAAGGAGTGTGAAGGCATATTGGGTTTGTGCAAGATTCTCAGGGAAGGGGGTTGTCACTGGGGAACAGAAGAATGGAAGAAGAATTGGAAAACTGGAACCTAGCAAATGATTGAAATATATTTGGGTTCGTTTATTTTTTGTCCTGACTTGGAGAGGCCAGAAATATTTATAGAACATGGATGGCCATGGTGCCCGGGACTCCTATGGCTTTCTTTGAGGCAGCTTCAGTGTTCTGGAAAGTGCAGGGGGGAAAAAGGAAAGGGATTTTAAATAAAAATACTAGTTTAGGGCTGAAGTCTTAACTCTATGGAAAAGTTCCATAATCAGAACTTTTCAGTGGTGCTTCAGTCCTCAGACCTGAAGTACAGCCTTATGTTAGAGAATGACTCTGGGACAAGTAAACCTCTTTCTTCCTCTCTGAAATAAATACCATGAAAATCAAGCAGGCTCTGGTCCTCAAGTGTAGACATGAGCCTCGGTTGTGGGATTCAAGGGAGGAAAGAAGCTTACAGCACTCAAGACATCTCTCAAATTCCTGCTTCTAGGTCACAATCCAAGATGGCGGGTGGGTTTCTTTTTTCTTTTTCTTCTTCATTTTTCCAGTTTTACTGAGATATAAGTGTGTAAGTTTGAGGTGTACAACATAATGGTTCTATGTATGTATGTATGTATGTATCTATCTATCTATCTATCTAATGAAATGATCATCACACCAGGTTTAGTTAACATCAATTAACTTGTGATAAGAACTTTTGAGATTTAGTGTCTTAGCAACTTTCAAACAAACAATACCCTGTTAACTATAGTCATCATGCTATATGTTACATCCCAGAACTTATTTATCTTCCAAGTAGAAGTTTATACTTTTTGACCCCCTTCACCTATTTGCCCATTCCCTAACCTCTGCCTCTGGAAACCACCAATCCATTTTCTGTTCCTGTGAGTTTTTGTTGTTGTTGGTGTGTGTGTGTGTGTGTGTGTGTGTGTGTCTTTTTAGATTCCACTTAGAAGTGAGCTCATGAAGTATTTGTTTTTCTCTGTCCATCTTATTTCACTAGGTATTTCTTTAGATAAAAACATTTTGGTTTATTGGTTGTAGAAGACTGAAGTCTGTGTAGATCAGGGTTCAGAGGTCATTCCTGGCCTCATCAGGAAAGAGTGCCACAACTGATTAAAAATGTCTGCTGTGCGAATGAAAGACAAGTGTGGTTTCATGTGTACTAAGCAGTGGATGTCACCATGTTAATGCTGAGCTATGATGCTGTCCCAGAAGAGCATTGTGTTCTGCAAATCTATAACATAGGTGGGGTAATGGTCCCATTTTTTCCCTTAATTATTTTAGACCAGTTTTAGCTTTACAGCAAAATGGAGAAGAGAGTATGGAGGTTTTTCATATACCCCCTGCTCTCACAAATGCAGAGCCTTGTCCCCCACCAGCCTGGTGTATTTGTTACAATTAATGAATCTGTACTGACACTCCAATCACATCCAAAGTCCATATGAGGGTTCATTCATGGTGTTTTACATTCTGTACCCTCATTCTACATCTGTCCATCCATATATCCATGCTAATATCATACAGAAAAATCCTCTGCTTTTCCCGTGCATCTTTTCTGTTCCAACCCCTAACAGTCACCGCCATTTCTACTGTCTCCATGGCTTTACTTTTTCCAGAATGTGGTACAGTTGGAATCACACAGTTTTTGTAGCTTTCTTCAGATGGAATAACCACATTCTAAAGAGAGACTTGGAGAGGTTTCAGAGCCAAATGGGTTTAATTACTTAGGTTCTGCAGGTGGGTACATGTCCCATTCTGAACGCTAAGTGACACTGTAAAGCAAGAGTTGGTACACTTTTTCTAGAAAGGGACAGATAGTGAATATTTGAGGCTTTGTGGGTCAAGAGGCAAAATCAAGAACCATTTAAAATGTAAGTGTATAAAAATGTAAAAGTTGTTCTTCGTTCATGGGTGGTACAAAAACAGATGGGGTGCCTAACTTGGCCCATAGGCTGCAGCTTGCAGACCTTTCATACAGTGGATTTAGAGAAAGACTTGACCATGTAAATAGGGTGTTTACTTCTCAGTTTCCCATATACTGTGCCCCTCCCATAAAAGGGCTGCTTCCATTATTTACGTTGCCTGTCCAAATTTAGGAAATTAAGTTTTGCAACTTTTGGGCTATAGGAATGAGCTCTAAAGCATGAAATTATTTTTTCAATATTTATGTGTCATGTCTTCCAGAGTTGGTATTGTTATCAGGTATGAGGGAGACTAAGAGGGGCCTTTGAGGGTGGAGAAGCATTAGGAACCAAGAAACAAGGACCAGTGGGCTCTGGTAATTGGTGCTTTATGGTTGGAGTAATCCATTAGAACAAAGGTCAGCCCTGACTCGGCCATTTATAAGCCGTGTGACCATGGACCAGCCAGCTTTCTGAATCTCAGTGCTCTCATCCTTATAATGGGGATACTGGTATCTGCCTACTGGCTGAATAGGCTTGTTATAAGACTCCGATCATATTCTTTTATTATGTGCATCTGTTGGGAAGTGTAGTGTTTGGTATTTTTGGATCATGGAAGATGGAGCGAAGATGAGTTTGAAGTGTGGTTTGATGGTGTGAGAACCACATCCTGAGAGTCTCAAGCTGGAGAGCACCCCTGGGCTCCTGAATGAGTTAGTTTTAGAAATGAGAGAAGGAAATGTCACTATCAGACAGATTATTCTTGAGGAGCTGTTACTGTGTAAAACCTGACAAATGGGAAATATCCATCGAGAGACTTAATTAGCACAAGTAAAGCTCTCTTTGGTCCAGGGTCTGGCCCTCAGCCATGTGGCCTCAGATGTGAGACTGTCCACACTTCCGTGACTGTGTCTGTCTTTCAGGGAAGGATTCAGTCTGGACAGCTTTGCATGGCTGACACCCCAGAAGCAGACTAATAATGAATTCATTTCTAGTGAAGACTGCAGTTGCTAAAGGGATCACAATGCTCATGCTTGGATGATCAGCTGTGTCTCTCCCTCCTGGCAGATCTATGTGGGGAGACAAGTTTTACCAAGAAGGATGCTGGGGAGAGGGGGATGGGGGGGTCAGTGCTCAGCAGGTGAATGAAGTGAGTCCACAGGCCCAAAGTGGGTATAGCCTGTTTCTCTTATATCCCGAGCGTCCCTGGAATGCTTTGCCCAGGAGACTGGAGAATTAGTATTTCGCTTCAGGTGTTCTAAGTTATGTGTGTGCATGTGTGTGTATGTGTCTGTCTATATATAGCACAGCATTTGGAAAATGCAGAAAAGCACAAAAAAGAAAGCATAAATCATTTGTAATTTCGTAACTCAGTTACACCCTCAGTTAATATTTAATGGGCAGTTCTTCTCTATGTATACACACATTTCTAAGAAAACATCACATACTATATTAATCATCGTCTTCAAGAGAAACAGAGCCAATAGTATATATACATATGTGTATATGTACGTATATATACACATATATGTCAAAATATATAGAGATATCTTGGTAGATAGATAGTCTGTCTATCTGAAAGAGAGAGAGAGATACAAGGAATTGGCTCATGCCATTATGAACCACAGCTAGGAGACATGTAACCCAAGAAGAGTCCATGTTTCAGTTCTTGTCCGGAAACAGAAAAAGACTAAAAGCCTCCGATGCCTTGGATGGAGGCCCTTACTTTGGGGAATGTAATTTGCTTTACTCTGTCAACTGACTCAAGTGTAATCTCATCCAGAAAACACCCCATGACACGCTCAGAATCATCTTTAACCACATATCTGGGTTCCGCATAGCCCAGTCAGGTTCACATGCAAAATTAACCATCACAAATACTGCTTTAGAAATGACCTTTCCGATATAATATATTAGAACATTTCCCCGTTTCATTATACACTTTCAAAACAATGTTTAAATTATACCATATTTTAATAATTTCTCCATTGTTGGACATTAACACTGTCATTCCTAGGTCTTTTTTTTTTTTTTTTAACGTTTTATTTATTTCTGAGAGAGAGGGACAGCATGAGCAGGGGAGGGTCAGAGAGAGAGGGAGACACAGAATCTGAAACAGGCTCCAGGCTCTGAGCTAGCTGTCAGCACAGAGCCTGACCCAGGGCTCGAACCCACCAACTGTGAGATCATGACCTGAGCGGAAGTCGGCCACCCAACCGACTGAGCCACCCAGGCGCCCCTGTTATTCCTAGGTCTTGAATAAGAATAACAAGGTTCCTGAAAATCCTTTCTGTCATCCTAAGACAACTCTCGTTTTGTTGTGTGAAACTCCTTTATGTAGATCTGATGTGTGACAGCTCCTTCTCTCTGGCCAGCATTTCCTGCTCCTTCCCTAAAACTTAGCACAGTTCCCGGCATCCAGTAGGTGTACGCCCCTGTGTTTCTTGCCTAGAATTATCCCCCTGCCATTATTCTGTACTACACATTCTGTTGTTTGTTTCATAGCATTTACCTCTATCTAAAATACTCTTGTTTATTTGTTACTTACTTACACGTCCTCTGAACCAGAATGGAAACTCTATTAGTGACTATTGTTGCTCATATGCCTAAAATATAGACAGGCACAGAGCAGGTGCTCAGTGACTATCAAAGAAAAGGAAAAAGACAGTGTGAACAACTGGTCTTTTAAAAAATCTGAATTAAAAAAAAAAAATCTGAATTTCCAGAATCTCATTTTTCCAGGAGAGAAAGCTATATGATACTCTTGTATAGTAAAAAAAATAACAAGCAAACATAAACCCTATTTTGATTAGCTTTTGCCACAATTAGACCATGCAAGCTTGATCAGTGTTCAGTGGTCTGGTTTTATGCATTGACAGACATTCCTGATGGCATTCTGTCAAATAAGAATTTGGAAGCGTGCCCTATACATGCTTCTTTCCTGTTCTTTTTTAGCTTGGCATTTCTGTCCTTGAAACCTTCTCCAACCCAGGAAAAGCCTGTCACTGAAAAGCATGGCAGGGAGTATTTGGAACACAGGTGAGTCGATTCCACGTAAGTCATGCATCTTGCTAGTCCCATCTTCTGGAGCTTGTACTGAAGAAGGATGCTGGGGAGCATGGGCAGAAGAGAGAGGGAAGGATATGTATGCCTGGTTCAGAAAGATCTTATTGGCCTTTTCACCTTTGACCTCTTGATTCCAGTAAGCATGAGCCTTCTTTCTTGTCACAGGCCAGAAGGCAGCATGTAGAATACCAGGGCTGTCCAGACAGAAGCCCACCACTTGGGCTTGGCATTTGCCAGTTGAGTGGCTTCTATGGGACAATGAACATTATCGATTAGGTGTTTTGGTCTCCTCTGATTTTGAGTTGAGTTCTGTTCTCATGGATTAGGGCATTAAACTGTACTGGGACCAGCAAACTTTTTCTGGTAAAGGCTCAGACGGAAGATAGGTTTGGCTTTGCAACTAACTACTCATATTCCTTATTGCAACACAAAAGCAGCTCTACACAACACATATTTGAATGGCATAGCTGTGCCCTAATAAAACTGTATTTATAGAAACAGGTGGCAGGCTGGATTTGGCCCATGGTTTGCGCCCCTCTACACTATATAGCATTGTGATTACAGATGTGGATTCTGGAATCCAACACACCTGGCTTCACCTCTTTCTGGCCATGTGACCTTGGGGAGAACATCTCACTACCTTGAACTCTGTCTCCATATTCAATTTCAACCAATCAAGGAGTTCTGTTAAGAAAGCTACTCTGCACGGGGACTCCACGTTAGCATTATTTTTTCTCAAAGAAATTACGCCAAGAAATCTTTACTTTTTTCTCAGGCCCTCTTCAGTGGGAAAGGAGGCAGAAAGTTAGACCCTCCTTTAACTCGGCAGCTTGGGATTTCGTGGCCACCCAAGGCACTGAGCAGCATAAGGCATCAGAAAGGAAACTGATCCATAAAGGACCTTTGCTTTTCAAGTCCTCGATAAACCAGACCATAACTGGCATCCTTTAAAACTGTTAACTTGTTTTTTTTTCTCAAGACAATAAAAACTGATTTCTAAAATCACATTTCCCTCTGGTTTCTGTACAGATGTCCTCAGAATAGACAGAGTAGTTCCACCTTGCCTGCTGCCCCACCTCCGTGTGGGCCAGCCGGAGCCGTGTCCTGTAAAGCCTCTCATGGCGGTGTCTGCTCAGCAAAATCCAAGGGGGGTGCTTAATGAGGGGTGAAGACAATATGGACTCAGGGATGCGGCCAGTTGCTCCTTCACAGTTGGTAGGCAGTGTTGCAGGTGCATTCGCTTAATGAGGGTTAATTTGTCTCATATTTTAATCTGACAGAATCTGGCCATGTTACTGTGTATTCCTCGGAGGTGACTTGGTGGTTCTTGGTTGGCATAACGACAGAGAGTGGAGTATAATTTGGGGTCTGCTCGAATATGCTAAAGCAGCAAGCTGGAATGGGTACGAAATCCTGCATTTCTGGTGCCCGGAGTAACAATTACATGGAGGAAGAACATTTTTGCACAAACAGCCAAGATGAAGGAGGGTAAATGATGCTTTTGGAAGCTCCATCCGCAGTGGCTCACGACACAGCGAACTGAATCAGCACGCGTACCAGAGCTGTTATTTTGCGCTGCGTGTGTGATTTCGTCCATTGCACATTCTGCTACCTACAGGGTATTTAGTGGCTCTTACTCCAAGAGTGAACACAGATTCTTTTCATCCTTAATTGGAGGCAAAAATGTTTTAGAAAAAGAAAAATACTTTCACTAAAAAAAGTCATAAAAAATAGTAGGTACTGATTGAAAAAGCTAAAATAAGTGAGTAAAATTGATCCCCCCCCCACTCCGAATTTAATAGATTATGGCATGTAAGAACTGTTAAATTGCTTGGATGTGTTTTTGAGTTTGAGTGCGAGACATCCAGAAGCCTCCATGTCTATATCCATGGTGTCTGGGAGAGGTCTTTAATTCGCACTTGACGGAAAGCAAACTCAGATTAGCCTAAGTCACAAGTGAAACAGCCAAGTTAGGGGGAACTCAGAGAGCAGATCGGGATTCCTGACTTGGTCCCCAGGTTCACTGGGAGCCTTCTCTCCTCCTCTTCCTTTTCCTCTCTCCTTCTCCATCATCCAGTTCTGCTCTCCTTTCCAGTCCTCTGCAGACAGCTCTTCTGCCCTCGGCGGAGGAGATGCTAACCTGCATCCTCACTGCCTAACGTACCTGGTTAGCAGCTCTCATGGAGAGAGCTTCTCTATCCAGGGACCCGTACACCAGTCCCAGTGAAGGACAGTGACTAGATCTGCGTGTAATGGGACAGACCGGGGTCACCTCTATCTCTTTGACCAGGTGGAGGGATAGTGGTTGTTCAGGCCTCTGAAGCACAGGACCACATGAACTCAAAGGAGAAGGAGTTGCTGATTGTAGAAAAAGGGGAGGAAGAAGACCAGTTACAAAACAGTGCAGGCGCTCCTGGGTGGCTCAGGCAGTTAAGCATCTGACTCTCAATTTTAGCTCAGGTCATGATGTGACAGTTTGTGGGTTCAAGCCCCATGCCGGGCTCTGTGCTGACAGTGCAGAGCCTGCTTGGGACTCTCTCTCGTCTCTCTCTGTCTCTCCTCTGTGCATGTGCTTGGGTGCTCTTTCTCTCCCTCAAAATAAGTAAACTTTGAAAAACATTCCATAAAACACGCACAGTGCACCGGTGACACACACACAGGCACACCTTAATTTAAACAACAAAAAGAGGAATACAGAGTCTTTGCTGTTTCGTAGCTTTGTTTTTTGCTTGGTACATACCTTTGTGTGTATCTCTATGTGTCCTTACAGCTTTCTTCTTACTATTTTTAAATGTATGTTTATTCTGAGAGAGAGCGAGCACGAGCTGGGGAGGAGCAGAGAGAGAGAGAGAGAGAGGGAAAGAGAGAATCCCAAGCAGGCTCTACACTCAGCACAGAGCCCAACATAGGGCTCAATCTCACACCCATGGGATCATGACCTGAGCTGAACCCAAGAGTCAGAGGCTTAACCAATTGAACCACAAAGGCACCCCTACAGCTTTCTTTTAAAATTTTGTATAACACTGGGGCACTTGGGTGACTCAATTGGTTGAGCCTCTGACTCTTGATTTCAGCTCAGGTCATGATCTCATGGTTCATGGGTTTGAGCCCAGCATCAGGCTCTGTGCTAATGGTGTGGAGCCTGCCTGGGGTATCCTCTCTCTTCCTCCCTCTCTCTCTGCCCCCTCCCCACGTGTGCTCTCTTTTAAAATAAATAAATAAACTTTAAAATTTTAAAAGCACGCATTCTGTTTTCCCAGAGCCAGAGGAACCACCATTTAATGAAAAAGAATCATATAGTTTTTATCTCTGAGCATCTGACAATTTATATTTTGATATTTCCTCGTGTGTCTTTGACAGCTATCCTCAAAGTCCTAATTGCATTCAATAGATTTAAAAACAGGGATGCCATATTTTGTGTAGGATTGGCCTTTGTCCTATGTCTGAGCCTTCACAAAAGTCCCTTGTTGCCTAGAATTCTGCTTTCACGGCTCCTGTTCTTTTTGCTTGAAAAATGAAAATCATAGCCCTGGGGGGATGGTGATTTTAGCAGAGAATCATTTTTGTTCCTTAAGGTAAATGAATTTGTTGAAGCTTTTTCCTGCGCAGAGCTTTTGATTGGAGGTGGAGGGGATTCTGGACCCTGAGAGCAGAGCGCTCCTTTAGGGTGGGGGGCTCCTGTGCGGAATAGGGACAGACATGAGGGTGGGTGGAGATAATGCCAAATACATGGGATGTGTTGGAGCTCAGTGCTTCATTAAAGAGATGGAAAACTCTCCGGCCTCTTGGGGATTTGGTGCCACCTGTGCCAGTTTCTGTAAGAGCCCCGAGTGCCCCCTGCAATTTCTGCTCATGTCCTTCTGCCTCTCCGCCTCCCCATCTGTGCATGCTGCTTTGATTCCACACTTGTTAATATCTGAGCAAAGCCCAGCCCCTTCCTGGGTTTCCACAAAGCGATTGGTGAGCATGACTTTTTATTGAAAATTTTAGGAGTTCGTGGAAAGGAATAATGTTGGGGTTCACGTGCCTCTTCTGACCCCTTTCTGGCACCGACATGATTTTTTTCTTCATTCCTGATTGCCTTTGTTTCTGGAATAAGAAGAAATTCTTATCTGTATGCGTCCTATAGGTTAGTTCTGTTTGACATTTCTGGGTTCTCACCTTATAACCCCAAGCACTTTGCAAGAGGTCAAATAATTATTTATCTGCTAAAAAAGTGTAGAGGAAAGAACACATGTGTTGGAATCAGACAGGCTTGGTTTCAGATTCTTGTCCTTCTGCGTATTAACTGTGTAACTTTGGGTCAGTTACAAAACCTTCCCAGACGCGGTTTCGTCAGCTGTAAGATAGCAATAGGAATGGCCCACTCATTGCTATGAGCATGAAATAGAGAATCCGTGAAAGAAAGCACAGTGCCTGGAGCTTTGTGGGCCTGGGAGGTAGTGGGTGGCTACCTCTGTGAGAGATGGAGCTGAAAAAGTGAGCAGAGGCTACATTGTAGAACCTTCTCAATGTACACCCAGTTTTTGGCTTTGCGTTTAATCCACTTGGGAGCCATTAAAGGTCTAAGAATAGAACGAGGTCGTAGCAGGTTCATTCAGGGAGCATGGAGGATGAGGGGTGGTCCAGGCAGGTGATGGTGAGCTCTGGTGCCAAGACAACAGCAGATCTGAGCCACGTCGTGAATCAACATCAACAGAATTTGAGAAGTTACTAGATTCTACCTTGGAGTGGGCTTCCATTCATGGCTTTCCCTCTGCATTTATTTTTGTGATTACTGGTATTCATTCATTATGCATATTGTATATTATTTAACCATTTATTATAATTATTTTTCTAATGGCTATTGAGAGAACCTCTCTGCAAGGTATGTAGCCATTTTAGGCTCTGGTTCCCAAGCACAAGGGCACCTCTCACTGTGTTGCCCTAGAGAACTCTCACCCAGCATAGTGGGCCCCTTATTTACCATGAAATGAGCTGTTATTTTTGCACTTGCTCACCGTGGAAGCATGAGGTGAGAGGTTTGGATTGTAGGGGTCTTTGATAGAGTCTTCGGAAGGGAGAGAATCTCTCCCCCAAGCAAAATGACAAACACTTGTCTACACAGGGTAGTTATCCCTTATTATGAGTAGCATTCAGAATATACACCCCAAAAAACCCGATCCCCAGCCACCCGTATTTTAGACTTTTCTGACACCTACCGTGTGCGGTGGGGTCGTCAAGGAGATGCTGTGGGCTGTGTGCAGGAAAGAGGATCAGACAATGCCACATGAGACTGTGTATTCAGACAAAGCACAAAGCTGTTGGTAATAAGTTTCCCTCTTGGCAAAGGCACAGGGGCTTCAGAATTTTCCCGAATCTCAGGTGTGAAAGCTAAAGTTGCCTCGAGGCTGTTTCACCTACATTGCACGATTGGCATTTCTTTGATAAATCTAAGTCTCTGAAGGCTTGGCAACCAGAAAGGGTGAGTTTTCACAGGGTTAAGCAGTCCTCAGATAACTTTGCTGGCACGAGAGGCACTAACCCCGCTCTCCCCCATCTCCACTCGAGTAATGCCTCCTGCCTTGTTCCACTCTGGAGTTTATTTAGGGGNTAGGAAACATTGAGACGGACCTTTGAAATGGAAGCCAGGTCTTATTAAAGACTTCATCATGGGTCTTTAAGTCCTATAATTGGTTGTGATCTCTCTTTCTTGTTCCCTTTTGGGCAAAGTAAGTTTGATGTCTACATTTCTGTGAGGTCACTGAGGTAGAAGAGGTGGGATCCAGTAGAAGTCTATGCAGACTGCCCAGAAATGTGTGTGCGTGGTGTGCGCATATGTGGGGAGACCAGCCCCTTGTTCCATATCCTGCCTGTTCAGTTAATCTTTCTAGATGCACGTCCTCGTTTATGAGTCTCAGATCATGTTGTCTCCCGGGGNCTTGCAAGCCAGGCTCGGTCTGCAGGAGGATGGGTACCTCTCACAGCCCCAGTGCCCTAGTGCTACCTGTGAGCTTGGGGGTGGTGTCCCCTGTCTGCATTTCTATTTCAGTAGGATAGGATCCAGGAGCCTTCACATCTCACTCCCAGAGGAACGTGAGTCTCATCTCTTGATGAAACCAAGAACATTTTTTCTGAGTTAGATAACATTCGAGTTAGATAATGTTCAGATCTGCCTAAGGGCTTGAGTGTGAGGAAATGAGAAAATGTGAAAAAAAAAAAAAAAAAACAACCCACAAAAACCCCACTGTGGCTTATTGAACAGAGCTGCCCGTCTTGAGTTCATCCAACCAAGGCTAAAATAAAACGGGTAAAACAGTGAACTGAGGCCTTTTGCTAAGTTTGATTTCATATTTGCCTGCTGTACCCAGAGCTTTCTGTTGTCCATTTGCAGAGTAATAAGCAAGTTACCCCCTGTTATCCTTGACTATACTTTACAGCCCTTGAAAAATCAAACTGCCTTTTATTCTGACTGTTTTTCATCAAATAACAAATGCTTACATATACGCCAAGGCACAAGGTCAGAAATCAATTCCGTCTTCCTAAAATTACTTACATGTGGGAGATGGCTGCTCCAGGGAGCCAAGTTCAATATCTCATATTTTACTTGCAGAGATTAGTTGTTTCGCTTCCTAATATCTGGAACATGCTACAGGATATATTCTCTTATTTTCTTTTAAACAAAGAATTCAAAAGTGCCTGATGGAGGAGACCCAATAGCATGGGACCAGGGGAGGGAGACTGGTGTCCAGACTTGGTTTGCACATAGCCCTGAGCTGCTGGACCCTGAGTGCTGCTGGGTCATTCCTCTGGACCTTTGAGCAGCTGACGATTGTGTTTTGTCGTGAGCACCTAGGAGTCCTCACCCTCTGCATGAGACTAGTACCGGGCTTTCGTGGTATCACTGACCTTTAAGGCAGGTAGGGTTTTCTGCTCACGGATAAACTAAAACATTTGTCATAAAGATTCTTTCCCCCATTAATAGTTGCTTCCAATGTGCTCACCCTTTGTGAGCTGTGCTGCCAGTGATGTAATCTTAATAATTAACATATCAAAACCATCTGGTTGTAAATTATTTTTAAAAGGAAATCAATGATTGCAAGCTCATGTCTATAATAATATCCCTCTCACTTGAATCCTGATAATTGTTTTGAGTGGAACAAGAGGAGTAGAGTTATATTCATTAAAACGTAAATGTATCCCTCCATCTGTCCAGCTATCTGTCCATCCATCCATCCATCTCCTTATCCATCCACCCACCCATCATCTGTCTGTCCTCTTATTAGCTATCCATCTATCCATCCATCATCCATCATTCATCATCCATCCATCGATCCATCCATCCATCCATCCATCCTTCCATTCATCATCTGTCCATCCATCCATCCATTTACTGCTTACTGAGTGTCTGCTTTGTGCTTGGCACTGAGGTGGGAGTCCAGACAAGTGGTAAACAAGGCAGACAGGGTTCCTAACCTCATGAAGCTTATAATGTTTGGGGAGAAATAGAACATAAAAAGGTGAACAAATTGGGGTGCCTGGGTGGCTCAATCAGTTACGTATCCAACTTTGGCTCAGGTCATGATCAGGCCATTTGTGAGTTTGAGCCCCGCATCAGACTCTGTACTGACAGCTCAGAGCCTGGAGCCTGCTTTGGATTTTGTGTCTCCTTCTCTCTATGCTCCTCTCCTACTTGTTTTCTCTCTCTCTTGCTATCTCTCAAAAAGAAATAAAACATTTAAAAATTAAAAAAAAAACCAGACTGTGTCATGCAAAGATCTGGAGAAGAGTATTAACAGAAGAGTGAATGACCAGTGCAAAAGCCCTGATGTGGGAATGAACTTGGTAGATTTGAAGAACAGAAAGGAAGCTCGTAGGTGATGGCAAGAAAGTCAGTATAGAGCTCTATTTAAAGTGTATGGACTTGGAGCTGCCTGAACTGGAATCCCGGTTGCCTTACTTATTAGCTGTGTGACCTTGGATAAGTTCCTTAACCTCTCTGTGCCTTTCCTCCTCTGTAGAGTGGGGGATAATGATAAACCGACCTCACTGTATTTGTTGATAATTAAATGAGTTTATATTTGTGAAGTATTTGCTAACTAAAAAATTTTTAAATTAAGTTGAGAAATTCCCTGAGATCTCTTTTACCTGTACCTAATAATGATAGTCATTCACTGAGAAAAATCTTACAATATCATGGTTTTTCATGATGGTGCGGAGGAAGTGAATTGTTGACCTAGTTCAGTATCCTCATTGTAGAGAAGAGATTGAGAATTATGTGCAGATTTTATTTAAAGTATTTGTGACATATAATATATGTGACTACATTCTTGTTATAAAACATTCACAGAATGCTGCCGAGGCCACATTTTGAACTATACTTATCCTCAATTCTAGGCCCCTCCTTGGAGGTCATTCTCTGGCTCTGCTGACATTTACCTAAACTTTCATATGCTTAAGTGTCACATAGGAAAATACATAGCTTTGTTTTTAAAGATATGTGGAGAACATGTTTTTTTTGTGTGTGTGTGTTAAAATATATGCAGTTTACTGTCTTAACCACCTTGAAGGGCAGAAATTTGTGGCAGCGAATCCCTGCTCCTGTGTTAGGATATCTCATTCTTAAACTTCATTGTCGTTTTCACTTTCACTTTTAATTTTCTTTTTACTTAACAGCTTGTCTTAGAGATTTTTCTTCAGTATTTTTTTGTAGATTTTTTCATTCCTCTTAACGTCATCTTGACATTTCACGGTGTTGTAAATAGTTCTTTGAATCATTTCCATATTAGTGGACGTTAAATTACTTCCAACTTTCTGCTGTTGTACGGAAATGGACTCTTTAAAATATTTTCTTTCTTCACTGCTGAATAATAAAACACGAGCTGGAGCCATATTGGCTAAAAGCACAACTTTTCAGCATTTTCTTGCTGCTTGTAAAGCAGAATGATCCCTTGCGCTTTCGCAGAAAGGGATCTTTAAATCAGAGAGCAAGTGATGGGCAATTGCTCTGTGATAATCATCTCAGGTTCCAAACCGGTCCAAATGGAGATTTCGTTTAATGAATTACATGGGCGAGGTACCTTTTAAATAAAGCCCCGCTGGAGAGAATTGTAATCTGCTTTGTCTCCTGTTTGCTGTCCTTCCTTCTTAATTTGAGGGGTGCTCAGATGTGGCCTGGTAAATAACAGCGATATGATTTATAATCAGACACCTGTCCATCACATCCGCGGGGGGCCCCACCACATATGGGGCAGACCTGGCCGCTGCTGCAGAGGTCAGCAACCCTTTAGTGGCTGAGAGCCTGACAGGGAGTGAGGCTCCCCAGCTGGTGCTGGCAGCCGAGTTTGAGCTGTGAACCCTGAGCCCCCGCGGACCCTTAGAGGTTCCCCAGAACTGCTATCTGAGCAGACTGCGGAGTGAAGTGGGCAAGTGTGGTTGTCAGGGAAGGAGTGTGGGGACTGTGGAAAGGACATACATAGTACAGGTGAATTTAAATAGTAAGGCTTGGGGCGCCTGGGTGGCTCAGTCAGTTAAGCGACTGACTTCGGCTCAGGTCATGATCTCATAGTTCATGGGTTCGAGCCCCGCATTGGGCTCTGTGCTGGCAGCTCAGAGCCTGGAGCCTGCTTCGAATTCTGTGTCTCCCTCTCTCTCGGACCCTCCCCTGCTTGCTCAATCTCTCTCTCTCTCTCTCTGTCTCTCTCTCTCTGTCTCTCTGTCTCTCTCTCTCTCTCAGAAATACATTAAAAAATAAACAGTAAGGCTGCTGCTGCAGCTGCTGCTGCTGCTTCTTCTTCTTCTTCTTCTTCTTCTTCTTCTTCTTCTTCTTCTTCTCCTTCTCCTCCTTCATGCTGTACGTTATATCTCCAGGACTCTTATCTTATACATGGAGGTGTGTACCTTTTTACCTCCTTCACCCATTTCGCCCCGCCTGCCCCTCAGAAATACCAATCCATTCCCTGTATCTGAGAGGTTTTGTTTTTTAGATTTCATATATAACAGAGATCATACGGTATTTTTCTTTCTGTTTAACTTACTTCACTTAGCATAATGCCCTCAGTGTCCATCCATGTTTCAAATGACAGGATTTCCTTCTTTTTTTAATGTCTCAATAGTATTCCATTGTAAATATCGACCACGTTTTCTTTATCCGTTGATCTCTTGGTAGACACTTATGCTGTTTCCATGTCTTGGCTGTTGTAAGCAATGCTGTGATGACCATGAGGGTGCAGAAGGCTCTTTGGGACAGTGCTTTGTTTGTTTCTTTTGGATACATATCCAAAAGTTGCAACGCTAGATGACACAGAGTTCTAGTTTTCATTTTTGTAAGAAACTGCATAGCATTTTCCATAGTAGCTACACCAAAATAAAAAGACAAGAAAAAAAAAAAAAGGAGGAAAGGGGGGTGCCCACATGGCTCAGTCGGTTGAACGTCCGACTTTGGCTCAAGTCATGATCTCACAGTTTGTGGGTTCGAGCCCCACGTCAGGCTCTGTGCTGACAGCTCGCTCAGAGCCTGGAGCCTGTCTTCAGATACTATGTCTTCCTCTCTCTCTCTGACCCTCCCCTGCTCACCCTGTCTCTGTCTCTTTCTTAAAAATAAATAAAACGTTAAAAATTTTATTAAAAAAGAGGAAAGAAAAGAAAAAAGCAAGAGTCTGAAAAGACTTTTTTGTTCACATTCTACAACAGATTCAGAGATGCCCCTGGTCCACAGCAGGTATTATTATTGTCCTTGTTGTTACCACTTCCTTGAGTGGCTTTGTGGAGATGAGAGTTTGTTGGCTAGGCCTCGAGCCTCTTCCAGAATCCAAGGTGACACTCTTCCCTGTGTCCCTGCTTAATTTTTTAAGTCATTTTTATCTCTGCCACTTTTTTCTAATGAGGCAGATTCATGGTTTCCACAAATTAGGCCCTCACTTCTCCCTCCTCAGATTGGCCAATCATTCTAATAGCAGATTGGCCAATCATCTTAATAGCAGTTCAGTTTGACATAGTAGAATTGAATCTAGAAACGTTTACTTTTTTGGAAAAGTCAGGAATTGTGCTATCTGGTGCTGAAGTTTGGTCAGAAGAGTAAAGAATGGGACTGTCAGGGAATGAGAAAGTGTCAGGAAAGACAGGGTTTGTATGCAGTCAGGTGCACAAATTATCTCTTGAGTTCTATAAGCAAAACAAATAATGACCGTTTTAAAGAAGCTTAAAATGATTCTATCCAAAGGAACCATCCAAATAGACCTTTTCAAGAAGATCAGGAAATGGGATCTGGCTGACGAGACTGTTTGATATTTTTAAAAAAAATTTTTATGTTTATTTATTTGAGAGAGAGTGAGAACACAAGTGGGGAAGGAGCAGAGAGAGAGAGAGGGAGACACAGTATCTGAAATAGGCTCCAGGCTTTGAGCTATCAGTGCAGAACCGTATGTGAAGCTCAAACTCACAAACCGTGAGATCATGAACTGAGCCGAAGACGGACACTTAGCCGACTGAGTCACCCAGGCGCCCTGAGGCTGTTTGATATTTTGAGTGGAATGTGCACACTTCAGTGTATTGGGAATTCCATGTTTCTCCAAGGAAAGGAGGAACAGAAGAGTCAGGTGCACAAATGGCTTCTTTGTTACCTGCAGATCATTAATGCCTCCAGTGATCATTTGTGTTATTTGTTGGAGATATGTACCATGTATTTTGCAACCAATTCCACACTAAGAGAGGGTGTTACAGTTCAGGGACCCCCCCAGACTCGCTTTCATGCAGGGATGTCAAGTGTTAATTGCCAAGGCTGCCTGGTCAGTTTCTGCCACACGGGACATGCCAATATCCTGGCAGGGTCTCTGTCCGGATCTTGTGAAGAGACCAGTGTCATGATGCTGCCACTAAGAAAGTAGCTTCATAGCTTAGTTAAATACAGTTAATGGGTTTGTTCCTAATGAGACTTGATGTTTACCAAGTGTTCACAAATGTGCCAGGCCTCCTGATGGGTTCTTTTCATGCATTAGGTCATTTAGTCTTTATAGCAACTCTCAGATATCGCTGGTATTGTCAAATTTTAGAGGCTTAGAAGGGTTAAATTGCTCAATGTCCTATAACAGGTATAAGTCATTCTTTTTTAATGTTTATTTATTTTGAGAGAGAGGTAGAGAGCAAGTGGGGGAAGGGCAGAGAGAGAGAGAGAGACAGAATCCCAAGCAAGCTTTGAGCTCTCAGCGCAGAGCCCAATGCAGCCTCGAACTCACAAACTCATGATCTGCACCCAAACCAAGAGTCAGCTGCTTAACCAGCAGAGCCACCAGGCCCCCCTCCAGAGCAGTCACTCGTAATCAGGGGCAGAAGCTCTGGCCCACAGGCCACATTCAGCCCCTGTTCTGTATATGGCTCGCGATCTAATAATAGTTTTTCTATTTTAAAACTGGGTTTTAGAAAATCAAAAGAAGAATGATCTTTTGTACTAGGTGACAGTTATATGGATTTAAGATGTTGGTGTCTGTACGCAACGTTTTATGTTAACAAAGCCTCCTCATTCCTAAGTCGTTGCCTAAGACTGCCTTGGCCCTACAACGGCAGGTTGAGTCGCAGTAGAACTTGCAAAGCCTAAGATATTTACAGTTTGGCCATTTACTACAAAAGCGCACCCACCTCTGCTCCTAATCATTGCACAGTCACCTGCCTGTTACTCACCACTAATAATAGCCGACACTTCTACCGTATCTGCCGTGCACCAGGCACTGTGCTCGGTGCTTATATTGACTCATTAATGGCCCTTTGCAGCCGATGTCATCTTTACTCCTTTTATGTAAGAGGAAACTGAGGCATCAAGAGATGCTGTTGCAGGCACTTGACATCTATGAACACAGTCCTGTCGACAGGCACTACCACTGCCTGCACTTGACACATGAGGAAAACAGAGGACACAGAGGACCAGTGACATTCCCTAGTTACACAGGAAACCAGAGGCAGACATGTTCCTCAATCCCAGTCTTGAGAGCATCCCAGGGCTACGACATTTTTACAGAGGGGCCGTTGCCACATGTCCGACAGGTCAGGGTGTGGCTCTCAGTGGCTCTACCAGCCAGTTGCAGCCTGGCCACGTCCTTAGAGAGCCGGCCCCCCTTGCCCCTCAGCACCCCCCCACTCCCATCCATCCCTGCAAACTGAGCCTCAGTAATGATCTCATTTACATCCGGGAGGGAGGAGAAGATTTAGTTCAAAACCAGGCGCACAGAGATGTATTCCATTTCCGTTTCTTTTAAGCCGCATGCGAAAGCAGGTCTTGGTAATACCTTCTCTCCCTGGAACCAGAAGATTCAAATCCCGCCAGGCCGGCAGCAGGCCCTTCTCTTTTCATGTCAGATAAGTGGAGGCTCACGAGGCATCAATGGGAATAGTTCTGATGGTCTCGCAAGGTGAGCGCCTTTCCTTTCCCTTTGAAGGCATTGCTTTTTAGGCGTTACTGCGGAGTCCCTGCTGGAATAAATTTAGACGGTATTTCTTGAAAGCTCTGGCGCTCACACTATGGATGCATAAGTAGGACATCTGTTTTGGAGGCGTGAGAGGAGAAAGGTACTCTTTATATCCTCACAGTGGCTTCCCTGCGAGATGTCTCTTCATCTTGTGCGAAACTACTTCGCCTGCCTGCCCCCCGCCCACCCCGCGCACACATACCTCGCATCAGTCACCAGAAAATGCTCGATAAGCACCTTGTGCCAAAAGCAACTTCAATTTTTGTGATTTGTATTTACTCCTATAAATATTCATCTCCATTTAAAAATTGGACAGACAGAATTCCACAGATGTCTGAATCTGCTGTCAGGAAACTGTTATGTGTGTATAGACAAGCCTTGGGCTCCAGGGCAGAGAGACGCATGCATTTAAAATAGAAGACAAAATAGTTTAAAACGCATGCTAAGGCAGGGGGCAGAGTAACCAATCCTATCATTTCTGTTGACCTCCATTGCCTTGTGAGTGTAAGGGGAAAGACTCATTCGTAGGAGGGGTCTGGGGGCAGTGTGGGAATGCTTCATGATGGAGGGAGGGTTAGAAATCACCCTTGAAAGGAGAATAAGCTTTATAGATGAGCATTGGGGTTGGATGGGCAACAGGAAATGGGCAAGAAGTAAGAAGAAAATAAGCAGGCCTGATTTTCTTAGCGTGACCCAGTGAAGCATAAAGGTTGGTACACTCCAGCACATGGGCCACACCTCACCGCGTGCCTCCTTTGCTAAATAAAGTTTTCTTGGGGCACAGTCACCCTCATTTGTTTGCATATTATGTCGCTGCCATTGCCCTCCGGGGGGCAGAGTGGAGTAGCGTAACAATAGTACAACAGAGACCAAATGGCCTTGCAAAGCCTGGAATATTGACTCTCTGATCCCGTTATAAAGAGGGGTTGCCCTCCACCCTGCATGGATAAAGATATACCAGGTGAAGGGAAGGATGGGGGGTGGGGGGGAGGGAAGGAAGCTTTAGAAGAAGAGTAAGAACAAAAAGAAAGGTAAGTGAGGAGAGGCAGAAGTGAGAACATCCTAGGTTTCGTTTGTGCAGGTGGTAACCCTCTTTCTAGTTCAACATTTCTCCCTCTCAGCCACATATGGCATCACTGTTATTCACAGTCCATGACAGCTCCACTCCCTGTGGGACTATGGAATCACACTGTCATCCCTGTTGGCGGAAGGAGCCCTGTGATAACAGCTTGCCCTGAAGAGTTCCGTGTCATAGGAAATTTGAAAGTATAAATTCAAAACTCCAGAGGGCTGTAGGACACATGGCTGATAGCCACATGAGGCCTGAAGACCAGTGCACCAATATCCTGCTTGAGGAGTTCTTCACGGAATGTGACAACCAGACAGCTCACCAGGGTGAACTTGGCACTTACCTAGTTTTTAGAGGGTTGTCTGTGGTATGACAGGTTTGGTCAGGTAAATTAGGGAAACACTGGGCTGCAGACAGTTAAACATATTTACTTGCTGCAGGACTTCTCAGAGCCTTTAATAAGTCTCATGAAGCTCTGGGAGCAGAAGAAAAGGTGTAGTATTTGTCAGATGTATTTCATGTGAGCTTTACCCTTCCCCTGCCTTTTTTACTGATAAAGCATGGCGCTTTTAGAGCCCATTTTGTGATGTGGTGGCCTAGGCATTAAGGTCCATGTATTTATATACATTTAAAGCTAGACAGAGTCATGTAGCCACATGCATTCCTAATGTTATGCATCTTCTTCCCAGAAATTTTATAAAATCAAATTTAGGCCTGAACGTCTGTGCTACTGGCTTTAATGTTGCTGTTGGAAATTTGTTTTTGCTGTTTGGGTTTAGGGATTTTGTAATTGCACTTTCTAATCAAATTCCAGCCTCACAGTCTATATTCCTATTAGTCTCTGAATTCTCTCCTTCCCAAGGGGGTAATGGCAGAAAGGGGGTGGAAATAATAAAACTTTGTAATTGGACACTTAAAGGTCAGTCACTGGAAAAAATGAACCAGCACATTGCATCCATGGTTGTGGATGATGAGTTTCTGGTTAAAAAAAAAAAAAAGTCCTGTATTTCAAATACAGCCGAGAATCAGCCCTAATTGCCTGAACCGTGGGTTTCCAAATGAGTGTTTGGAAATTGGCAATCAGCACAAGTCCACATCTGCTGTGATAAACTCCTGACTCTGCTGTGTCCTCGATCACGTGAAGAAGCCTGCCTTCTTTCCCAAGTGAATCCTGTTACTTCCTTGTGGATTTTGCTTCCTCTGTGACATGCTCTGCAAACAAGGGAGGGCTACCCCACGGACTTGGGGGAGGGGTGCTGGGGGTTACTCACAGCTCTAGGATAAGCCTGGTGCATTTTCTTGAAGTCTTCACTAACTTTTTACTGAAGTGTAACACACACGCACACACACACACGTGCGCACACACACACACAGAAGGACATACACGTCCTGATGTGCAACTCAGGTTTTCAATGTAGGAACATATGCCAGTACCCAGCACCCCTGAAATATCCATTTCAATCACGTAATTTATATTAAAGCAAATACAGATACATTACCAGATTGTACACCTTATGTTTAAAAATCAAAAAGACCTCAAGCAACTTGGAGAACTCTTCAGGAATTACTCCGTTTTTCCTTCTTGGAAAAGCTATCAGCTTCTTGAAGTGAACTGATGTATTCTTCTTTGTCATTAGCTGCTGTCTGATGACATGGAAGAAAAATGACTAGGCAGAAAGAAGTAACCAGCTTCCCCCTGAGTCCTTTTGCTGTGTTAGGCCTCGAACATGCATCCCCCTCCATGTCCCCAAGAAGTCTGATGATAAGTACACAGTGTACTTCAGGCAACTGAAGCTTCCAGATACTCCCTGGGAGTTAGAGAGCTAACATCCCAGATCCGTTTGACCTGAACATTTATTCTCTTAATTGCTCCGTTCAATGGCCTCCGTGACATTTCTCTGTTTCCTTTTGTTTGGGGCAAATGATCTCACAAAAGAATGTTATTGTTATTTTTTAAAAATGAATCCAATATCCTGACTCCCTTTTGTCCTGCTCTAAAAGTATAAAATTTATTTGTAGGTTGGAGATGCACATCAATGGTCTTGCTGCGTGCAGCCCTCTGTCAGCTTTAGAGGCAAAGCAATCCAAGTAGAATTTGGAATGAATTACCTTCAAATGGCCACGCTTTGCAATGTACTACTGTAATCTGGGATATTGCAAGGCAGCTTAATGTGCTGGGTGATGACACGTATGACCATTATGTGGCTCTCCCTCATTGAATGCATTGGGCGCAACCCAAGTCATAAATCTGCCAGCAGACAAAACATAAAATTTACATGCAAGATCAAATCTCCCCTGTTCTGATTTTTACACAAGGGTCACCAGTGGGTAGTAAATTAAGATTCAGAATAAAAGTTACCTGCAGGTGCTAAATCACTAGACCATGTCAGGATCATAGAATTTTCTTTTGTTAATAACGCCGCAGTTTGTTACCAGAGCCTGTGCTTACATGAACCTTGGGTCACTGTTTGTATAAGGAAAGGTGCCCTTTGTCCCTCAGAGATTTTGGATTTCTTTTGTCGAATGTAGTCCCATTGTTTTCCCAAGCAGCAGGATATCTGGTACCAAGATCTGGGTTTGAAAGCTAAACATAGGCTAGCAGACATGCTTGGATGATCTGTCATACTCATAAATCTCGTGTTGCCAAGAAATTACACATATATTTTAATTTCATTAGCTTTCAAGAAATATTTATTGAGCACCTGCTGCCAGATACTGTTGTAGGCACCGAGTGTGCAAATATGAATAAGACAATTCCATTGAGAAATGATCAATCAGGATCAGTGCAAGAAAAAGAAATCACCCTAGGTATTTTAAGCAGGTGGAGATTTAATGCCGGAAATAGGATACTTAGAAAATCCCAGGAAGCGTCAAAGGAGTGATTGTCTGAGTACCTCTGAGATGCAGTCCAGGCAGCTGAAAGGAGGTAACCACGAATCCATTGTCACCAGCACCTCCATCTCAACCTCCTCTTGACACGGGGGGAATGGAGACTGCATGCCAAATGCTGTTGTACAAAAACCCCACCTTTCTGAGCTCTTGATGACAAAGGCAGGGAGATGACCTCTGCCTCGCTTCTGCTTCTAGAGGTTACGTGAGTGCAGTGAGCATGCAGACACAAATTTATATCCAGCTGCAAAGGAGGCTGGCCAAAGTCATCCCCTACTCGAGGGAGTGGAGATCGAGATAACCAGTCCATAATATTCCCCATGGGAAATAAGGTGCGGTGCAGGTGCAAAAATGCCTAACTTCAAAGCAATATGTGAAGTAGAGTCACTGTCTTCTGGGAATAGAGAGGACCTACACTTATCCTGGGGGTCTCTAAGAAGGATTCTTGGTGGGAGATGCATCCACATTGAATCTCAAAAGGTCAGGAGGAGACCTAATCCAGGTGGAGGAGTCATGAGAAAAGTGGAAGGGTGTATGCATGTATGCATGTGTGCATGCGTGCCTCCAAACCACACACATTTCAGAATTATTAAACAGTAGCCTGAAAGTGGATATTACCATGGGGGACTAGAGACAGACACAGACAACACCAGATGTAAAAAGAACTGTTTGCCATCCAGAAGAAGATGGCTACTCCATGAAATGATGGAGCATATCATGTACATTTATGGTTTTTGCCTATTTTCATTCATTCTCCACACTTTGAAGAGTATCCTTAATTCCTCTGGGGAACTTAATCTCCCCACACGCTGTCAGCATGGTTCAAGTGAGACCGACCCCACCTTCTGACTGCAGTTAGAAGACACGTGACCCCGGCCTGCCCAGGAGGGTATAATGTACTCCTGGCCATGGGACAGGAGGTTTGAGTCAAGCCAGTCAAAGACCATAAGTATCAGACCTTAGGCTCTCCTTGCATTTCTTAGTAAATATGAGCGTTCGGGGTTTGTTTTACTTTGCTAGGGTTGCTAAGTGGAACACATAAGCTTGGAGATGCTGAGAGTTCCCCAAGAGGCTGCTTGGGAATGATACTGACAGGAAAACAAAGCCCGGGGATGGGAAAGATTAAGGGCTAATAACGTCCCTTGGATGCATGAGCCGTTGGCCATGCTTATAGCTAGCCCAACAGCCCTGGTCTCTTCAGTCACAGAGGACGGTAACTTCCCCTCTCTCATTCAAGTCAGTGTGAAGTAGATTCCTGCCATTTGTGATGGAAGAAGTCTTAAAGATTATGTGGGGCCATTGAAAGGGGGACGGAATGAGTGGGCGTAAGACACAAAACAGGGAGAGGAGTGGGTAGGCTTCTACCCTCATCCCAAGGAAATACGGTGTGAGCTGGGCTTGGCAGTGAGGAAAGGCACAGATTTGGGAAGTGGTTGGGAGGTGAAGTCATTAGTCTTATGACTGCTGATTTTATCTGGGCTAATGGCCGCGCATTGTAGCCTTGCAGCCCGAAGTCATGTTACTACGTAGAAACCTGTGGGAAGTACACAGAGGTAATGTCTTTATTTTTTTAATGTTTGTTTATTTTTGAGGGGGAGGGGCACAGAGAGAGAGAGAGAGAGAGAGAGAGAGAATCACAAGCAGGCTCTGCTGTCAGTGCAGAGCCTGAGGGAAGCTCGATCCCTTGAACTGTGAGATCATGACCTGAGCCAAAATCAATAGTCAGATGCTTAACCGCTGAGCCACCCAGCATCCCCTCCCTCCAGGTCTTGTCTTTAAAACAAAGCTCCTGCCCTCTTCTTTGCTTCTCCTCCTCATCCTCCTCCCATCCCCACTGATGGGCTGAAATATAGACATGGTGATTTTAGGTGACCTTAGACATGCCGATGAGACCAATGCTTTGGGAAGGCCAGGGCTGCAAGCACCTGGATTCTGATGGCTTTGTAGAACCAAACAACCTACATTCTTCAACCACGGGCCACCTTGTCCTTTTACCAAGAGAGGAAGGAAGGTTTTATCTTGTTGAAACCAACGTTTCTTGATCTGTCAAGGCAGCTGACTCATTGCCATGACTGACATGACAGTCTTTTAAATTTAGAGAGTGAGGATGAGGAAGGGTCCGGGGGAACGATGGCCGGGCAGATTTGTGTTTCAGAAAGATTGCTCTGCCGGAGAACAGATCGGGAGGGTGGCACCATCTGGTGTCGTGGAGGCCAGTGCACTGGTCTGAAGGGGACTAGGATAGTGCTAGGTGGGATGGAAGGAGATAAATGTATGGACTAGAAATGTATTTAGGAGGTACAACCCACAGGACAGGATGACTGATTGATGTTGGGGTTGAGGGGAAAGAAAGAAACAAATTGCCTTAGGCCATTGGGTGGAAGGTAGCACCACTGACTGAGTTTGGGACCACAGGAGTAGGACAGGTTTGAAGGGAGAGAGAATGAAGATATATTAGGACACACTGAGTTTGAGGTGTGATATCCAAGAGGTGATGTCCAATAGGCTTTAGGATACAGGGGCATAAAGCTGAGCAGGGAAAGTAGGACTAGGGGTAAAAACCTGCTAAGTGGCCATTGAATTGATGAATGTTGATGGAATTGCCCCGGAAGGGGACAGGGTCTAGAGCAGAATCTTGAGGCCATAGCATTTATGAAAAGGAAGAGAAGTGTGCAAAATAGAGAAGGGGTGCTCAGAGAGATGGGGGGAAGATCAGCATAGGAAACGTTGACTGTGAGAAGAGGATGTGGGTGAGAAATAGTTTGCTGCTGGGAGGCCAAAATAGAATGGTTCTGGAAAGCATCCATTGGATTTGGTAACAGATGGGTTGATGACCTTCACAAAAGTGATTACAGGGGAGAGATGGGGGCAGAAATCACTTGGGAATGGTTTAGGAAGTAAGGAGGAAGGTAGGGAAGAGAGAGCATAGATTTCTCTTTCAAGAACTTGGTTATAAAGGGGAAAGAAGGGATCAAGTGTTGGCTGGAGGGTGACATTCCATTCAAGGTGAAAGCATATCTCTGTTTTTTCTCCTCTATTTCTATCTCCCATAAACCTGTGAATCCATGGGTAGGTATGCATAAAGGATGTAACATTTTCCTGAATAAAGGATGTAACATTTTCTTGAAAACACCTAGGAATTGCTTCTTTTAATGTTCTAGCTAGATACAACATTGTAAAGATCTCTGAACCAGCCAACTGGCCCATAGTGTACATAACTGACTCACTCTGCTTTCAGTCAACCAAGTGACATTTATTGAGCAACTGCTGTGTACTCAGCACCATACTAAATGCTCCAAGGGAGACAGAAGGCATGGATGCTGTGATTTCTGTTCCGTAGGAGTTTACAATCATAACACTTTGTGAAGGCAGAGCATTTAAAAATTACAAAGTGCTCTTGAATAATTTGCTGAATACGACATGGTTGCCACACATTTAGAGGAATGGAATGCTGGGTATCTGGAGGATGCCATAAGTGCTCTCCACCTTACAGAACCTGGACTGCCAAATGGAGAGTAGGTGGGAAGCAGAGCTCTTGATCCCCTCCCTTACCCCGTGATTGTCAGGTGTTCCCTGAGGACATACAGTATACACAAAGGATGATGGGGGTGCTGGCAGAGGTGCGCATCAAGAGACAAGGGCTGATGTTCAGGATCCTAGAAGTGGACAGAGATGGGTTTGAGTCACAAAGAACCCAGGAGTCTGCATTTCACCTTCTGCATGTCAACATCCCTGAAATGAGCTTTTGTAGCTGAAGGGTTCCTTTGCGTTGCAAGAGATAGAATCTCCCTTGGGTCATGTTAGTGGGTGAGGGGGTGAGGGGGATGGCTGGGCCCAGGGTAAGTTAGTGTGAGAAGAGTGTAAGGAACATAGAACATTCAGCCAGGTCCCATGATGCCAGAGCCATCATGGAGAACACAGTGGACGTTTTAGAGTCTGCTCAAGGCTCCCCAGCCAATAATAATGATAAATAATCATAACAAAACCACTAATAGTTGCTGAGAGCTTATTATATTTCAAGTACTGTGCTAAGAGCTATTCATCCATTACTTCTTTTTCTTTCTTTCTTCCTATTTCTCTCTTTCTTTCTTTCAAATTTAGTTTATGAATAGAGTCACAATTCAGAAAAAGCATCAGTGAATACTCCTGTCTAATGGACAAAAATTCTATTCATTTTTTTAAAAAAATAATTTTTAGACATTTTTAAATTTTTGATAGACAGCACAAGTGGGGGAGGATCACAATGAGAGAGAGACACAGAATCCAAAGCAGCGTCCAGGCTTTGAGCTATCAGCACAGAGCCCGATGTGGGGCTCAAACCCATGAGCCATGAGATCATGACCTGAGCCAAAATAGTACATTTAACTGACTGAGGCACCCAGGTGCCCCTTGTTTTTTTTAGGAAAAAAAAGATGATTAATGATTTTTGTGTAATCTTGCAGATAATCTTTACCCTTATCTCTTTTTTTGTTTTTTATTTACTTATTCTTCAACATTTTATGTTTACATAATCTCAGCACTCAAAGTGAGGCTTAGTCTTACAACAGTTGAGATCAAGAGCACACGCTCTACTGACTGAGCCAACCAGACGCCCTTATTTCTTTTTTTTTTTTAACACAAGTGGAAGCATGTTCCATACTCAACATTTTCATTAAACAATATACTGTAACTTGTGGTTCTTTCCAGGCCAGAACATTAAAGAACCCATTTTTTGTTTGTTTATTTGGGGAAAGACAGCCTTGTATCCCATCCGTTGTTTAGATTGATATAATTTGTTTAGTCTTCTGTAAAAAGCCATTGAAATTTGTTTCCATTTGTTTGCAAATACAAGCAATGCCGCAATAAAAACCTTGCATAGGAGCCATGTTCCCTCACAGCTATATCTGTAGGATAAAGTCCTAGAAGTGCCACGTCAAGGGATTTGTGCCTTTGAGACTTCAGTAGCTAATGCTGGAGAGCCTGCATGTTGGTTACATCTGTTTATACGGGCCCCTGTGTCTGTTCCACGGAGCATGATGAGCTACCTGACTTTTGTGTTGTTGCCAATAAAGTAGGTAAAAACGAGCATCTTAGTATAGTGGTTTTCTTCTGTTTTCAGGGTTGTCTCTTTAACTTCAGTTTCTAGAAATACTTTTTGAGAGAGGTTATCATTTCATCCATGATTCTATCTACCTTGTGAGTTAGTCTTTCACTTTGCGTAAGTAGTTTTGCCATACTAATTTAAAAAAATTTTATGTCAATGAATGTATCAGTCTTTTATATTTGTGCTGTTATCAAAAGGGCATCTCCCATTGTGATGCTATGAACACACCCGTTCTTTTCCCCAGAAAGTGGTGTTCCCCTTCTTTAGCTCTGTTTTCTTTCTTTCTTTCTTTTTTTTTAATTTTTAATGTTTATTCTTTTTGAGAGAGAGAGAGACAGAGACAGAACACAAGTGGGGAAGGGGCAGAGAGAGAGGGAGACACAGAATCTGAAGCAGGCTCCAGGCTCCGGGCTGTCAGCATAGAGCCCGATGAGGGGCTCGAACCTATGAGCGGTGAGATCATGACTTGAGCCAAAGTTGGATGCTCACCTACTGAGCCACCCACAAGCCCCACTTTAGCTCTATTTTCATAATTCCACCTTTAATCCAGCGCTGTTTATTCTGGTGTATGATTTAGGTACATGTACTTCTATCTGTGTTTCTGATGGCTACCCTCTTGTCCCAACACCACTTATTAAAATCGCTTCATTTCTTACCGATGTGAAATACTTCATTTATTATACACCATTATTTCATCTAATTATCACGATACCCTTTGAAGTCAAAATTTGTCTCCCATTATACAGATGAGGAAACTGAGACTCAGAGAGGTTAAACATCTAGAAGCGGCATTGCCCAGATTTGACTCTAAGCCTGCTCTAATGGCTCTGTTGTTTTTCTCGACAACAATTCCAGAAGATGCCCTGTTGGGAGCTTGTGTCTTCTCCTCAACGCCAGTACCCCCATGTTATTGGGGTTCAGCTCTGGTCTGTCTCTGCTGCTACTCTCCCAGTCACTGTCTACTGACAACCCCTCTCTGCAGCTTTTAGGCTCAAATGCTTTAAAAGGGAGAATGATGAGGTCAGCCCGCCAGCACCTGGAGCGTTCTTGCTGGGTGAGACTCCTAGGCAGGGGCAGCTGGCTCTTGGTAGACCCATCGCCCGTGGGAATACTCGGCATTCCAGGTGACCTGTAGCCACAGGCAGAAGTGCCAGCCTGTGTGGTGTCAGCCGCCCACCGAGGAGGGGTGCCCTTCATTCTGAGGCTCCCTCGAGGGTGGGGCACTTTGCTCCACTGTCTAGGGGTATGGGCAGCACTCCTCATTCTCGGTGTGAGTGACGCCTTGTGTGCTCTTTATAGATCAGGACTTTTGGGCTGTAAATGACAGAAATCCAACTTGAACTAACTTCAACAAAGGGAAAGCTTATCTTCTCTTCTGATAAAACCATGGGAAGAGCTGTGGTCTTACTGGCCTGGGGTTGCCAGGACTCAGGAACAGCAAAACCATTAAGCATCTGTCTTCCTTCTCTCTTCTTGTAGCTCCTTTTCCTTCTCCGACACAGTAATTCCGGAAGAGGCAGCCAAGGGCTTACAACGTTGTAGGTCACAAATTTCTCAGGGTTTCTCGGGTCATAGATCTTGCCTGAAATGATCAGTCTGGCCATTGATCATTTGGAAAGGGAGGCATGGGACCTTGGACTGGCCCAGCCTGGCTAGGAGACCACCACCGGGCTAAGGGTGGGTGGTTAGTGACTTTGGAAATTCCACAAACATCATGTGGTTGGCGTGGAGAAGAAGCAGAGAGGGCTGACTTTCCCCGAAGGCCACTGGAGAGAGCAGAAGAACAGATTGGTTCCATTTTGTTCTGCCCTTTGGTTCAGAGCCCAAGCAAAGTACTTTGCCTGGTGCCACCTAATTGTGGCACCAAGCACCCCCTCCATCTCCTCTTCTTATTTTTAGGAAGTGACTCATTGTGTCTGGATGTCCCTGTGAATTTTAAATCAGCCATCCTTTTCTTGAATTTGTGGCTACTGTTCAGTTTGTCTTATACACATTCATTTGCATATTTATTCTCTAATCCAACAAGCTTTGATTGAATTCTCTGTGCTGGTGGGTCTGCTCCATTACCAATATTGTGGGATTAGAGAGTCAAGATTTATAGATGCTCAGTGCTGAAAAAGAAACTCCCTGGAACTAGCTCAAACAGAATAGCAGGACTCAGTTAAGGTGCCCTGGGAACCAAAATTTCAGGAAGAGGCCTGATGCTTAGAGGCTTAGAAAGCACTCATGGGTTCCCCTGCATCTCTTGTGTCTGTTTCTGCCCATGGACCTTCCTTGTAGGGTTCAGCTGTCAGACTCTCCCTCTGGCCACATGTACCCTCCTGTGACCATCTTTCAAGCTTGTGAATTATAGTTCTCAACACCTACCGAGACCAATTATATCAGTCGGCTAGAACTGCCAGAATGAAGTGCCACAGCGTGGAAGGCTTAAACAGCAGAAATGGACTCTCTCATAGTTCTGGAGGCTTAGAAGTCCAACGTCGAGGTGTCCATTGGGTGGGTTCCCTTGGAGGGCTGTGAGAGAGAATGCCATTCCTCTCTCCTACCTTTGCTCTCATCTTTTGCATTCCTTGCATGTAGAAGCATCACCTGACATCTGTTTTCACTGTAACATGACATTCTTTGTGTGTGTGAGGTCTCTGTCCAAATGTCCCTTTTTTTTTAAGGACACAGTCGTATTAGCGCTCACCCTTATGACCTCATTTTAATTCATTACATCTCCAGTATCCCATTTCCAAATAAGATCACGCTCTGAGATGAACTTCAACATAGGAATATGGGGGGGATATGATTAAGCCATGACACCAATTGATTTCCTTCTCTTGTCTAAATTCTAAACCTCCGGAAGGGTGCTGACTGGCCCATCTTGAGTCAGATGCAGGTGTCTACTCCCAATTGAATCAACACGGAGGTTTAACAGTGGAGGTACGTGGCACCTACCCCTGTGGATTGGGGAGCTTTCTCAGAAACCGCAGAAAGGGTCTATTAGCTTCGAACATTGACCTCTCCCATCCACTTCTAAACTGCTAATGGCCCTCAGTGGTCATTCATTATTGGCAGACATCTCGGCAATGAATAAGAAGAGCTGTTCAGATGTGTCTCTGTCTGGTAACTCAAATTAGGCTTAACCTGGCCAAACAGGGACCCGGATTATAAGTGTTCATTTAAAAAAAAAAAAAAAAAGAAAAGAAAAGTGGAAGGGCGCCTGGGTGGCTCAGTCGGTTAAGCATCCTACTTTGGCTCAGGTCACGAACTCAGTTTTGTGAGTTCAAGCCCTGCGTCAGGCTGTGTGCTGACAGCTCAGACCCTGGAATTTGCTTTGTATTCTGTATCTCCGTCTCTCTCTGCTCCTCTCCTCACACTCTGTCTCTCGCAAAAATAATACAAAGAAGAAAGTAAGAAGCACCCCCAATCCCACCTACCTGAAATAAACACTGTTAAGAGTTTAATGTACCTTCTTCCAGACTGTTGTCATTTATCATTAATTGTATACACATGCAAATGCATGCATGCATATGTTAATAGGATCATATTGTATGTGGTATTGTGGCCTTTTTACTAAAATGTTATTATTGATAGCATTCATTATAATCTGTGTGGATGGACATCAACTTTATAAAATAGCTACATAGCATTTCATAATGTATTTATCCATTCTGTTAATGGATATTTTAGGTTATTTTCAGTTCTTTTTTAGAGAGAGAAAGTAGAGGAGAGTGGCAGAGGGGGAGGGAGAGAGATTTTTTTTTAATCTTTATTTTTGAGAGAGAGAGAGAGACAGAGATGGCAAGCGCAAGCAGGGGAGGGGCAGAGAGGGAGAGAGAGAATCCCACGCAGGCTCTGCGCTGTCAGTACAAAGCCTGACGCAGGACTAGAACTCAGAAACTGTGAGATCCTGACCTGAGCTGAAAGCAAGAGTCGGAGGCTTGACTGACTGAGCCACTCAGGCACTTCTCAGTTTTTTGTTTTTGTTTTTGTTTGTTTTAACGTTGGTATGTGGGGGATTTTTCTTACCCCCGAGACTTGACGAATTCCTGGCTGGGTCAGGCTGCACCCTCGGCTGCAGAGGGAGAAATGGCAAGAGCAGACCAGCAGCAGGCAGGCCGTTCCACGCCTCTCTCTGACCTTTCTCAGAGCACACATGGCTGCCTGGAGAAAATCTGCCTCTGAGTGGCGTTCAGGAGATGAGAGAGTGCCCTTTCCTGGTCGGGGCTCTCTTGGTGGGGGTCCCCATCAGACTGCTGTGTTAATGGCACCATCTCCTTGGCTCTCATGTATCAATTTACGGCCCCCAGCCTTGGTCTCCTGCAGCCACAGGCACACACGGATGATTCCGCTCCTACCCTTTCGAGCGAACGGGATGAGTTTTCCCCTTCTGTTTACAGTCTCCTTGTAGATTTCCTTTCTTCCTGTGTCTTTCTGTCTGTGTCAAAATCTCCTTTGTAAGAGGGTCTGCTCCCTGCTGAGCCCAAACTGGGTGCCGAGCAGAGCAAGTGCTGGGCTGGCTGTGGCCCCAAAGGCTGGAGGAGGCTGGGTTTTATTTTGACCAGAGTGGGCAGGGAGCTTTGGCCTTTAAAGCCACCCACAGACCAACAAAAACAGCAACAAAAGATAAATTACGTGGCCCTTTGCTCTCTAGGAAAATGTCTTAGTGTCCCTGATTTTTAAAGGTCTCTGCGTTAAACAGAGGGGTTGATGTATGGCATTTTATTTAAGCCGGTCTTATTCATTATGTCCACAGAGTCAGCTTTCAAATCACCTCCACATTGACAGATGATAAAAATCAGGCAGTTGTGATCACTGGGTTGGTCTTTATTTTCTGGGATATTTGTAGATCCCTAAATCTTGGCTTATTTGTCTTTAGGTTTTTGGGGCCTGTCGAGGACTCGGGGAAGGAAGGCTGTGTGTGTGTGTGTGTGTAGCATACCCACAGGTACAACTCATAGCCATCAGGCATCATCAAGGGCGTTTAACCTGGGTGCAATTGCACCACTTCTTAAAAGCCTCCTGCAAAAATACGTTCTTAAAAATGTCCACACACTCCGTGTGTGTCCTGTCATCCATCCCAACTGTATTGCAATTACTGACAGGCTTTGCTTCACGACAGCCATTCATCAGCCCGTGGGTCATGGTGATCATGCGGCAGCAGAATGATGGAGAAGGCCATGGAGAGCGGGGTCCACCAGGCCCTGGGTCCCTGGTGTGAGATGGAGGAGAGATGCCACTAGTTTTGAGAAAACTTATGTTACAGGATAGGAAGTTGGAGACATAGGTTAAGGGAGCCCAGAAAGGTTTTTAAAAGTGCATCTCCCCGGTGTGTTTAGAGAGAGATTGGACTATGCCTATTATAATTTATGAGGTAAATTATACATAACCAGAGCTTACCATGCATCACATACCAGTGCTCAATGCTTTATACACATCGTTTCATGAAATACTCATAAAAACCTTTGGTGCCTTCATTTCTATTCCCATTCTACAGATAGGAAAGTTGAGTCTGGGAGAAGCTCCATCATTTGCCCCGGATCACACAGTTAATACACAGCAGAGCTGTGATTTCAATCCTGTCCTCCTCAGCACCCAGCTGGGCGCCTAGCCACCAGCCTTTATGGTCCCATACATATACGCAATTGTTGATTTTGGTGAGAATGCCTTCCTGAGCAGTTAATGAAAGCAAGGTGAATATTACCTCATCAGCACTGTACTTCATTTCAGTGCTGGAAAGTGCCTTCCTGGGCGAGATGCTAACAATCATTATTTATAATACTTTGAGTTTATTGAGCATGACCTGGGGGCCAGCTTTTGCGCTAAGGACTTGACATGTATTATCTCATTTAATCATCCTACCCAGTAGCCCTATGATGATGATGATCCCTGCGTTTTCCAAAACTTTTGCCTCTTTGCACCTGTTTTGATCCCTCTCCCTGCAATTATAATTAGCTATTAGAAGCTTCATGAGGGTAGGCACTGTTTCTGCTGCCTCGCCGATATGTTGCTGGTGTCTAACCCAGAGCTTAGCAGATGGTGAGTGTCCAGAAAGGCACTGTTGAATCCAAGAATGAACCAGTATTCTCGAAAGGCTTTCAGGGAAGCCTGGAGATGTTAGGTAACTAGCGGGAGACCTCAGATCTTTGCTAGTGTCCAGGGGGTTTGGGAGCCCTTCCATACTCTTGTGTGTCCTCCAGGTAGCAGTGAAGAACTCCACTTGGTGGGGTGCCTGGGTGGCTCAGTCGGTTAAGCGTCCGACTCTTGGTTTTGGCTCAGGTCATGATCTCGTGGTTGTGACCTCTGTGCTGAGCATGGAGCCGGCTTAAGATTCTCTCTCCCTGCCCCTCCCCCACTTACCCTCTCCCCCTCTTTCTGTCTCTGTCTCTCTAAATATAAATAGGGGTACCTGGGTGGCTTAGTCAGTTAAGCATCCGACCTCACCTCAGGTCGTGATTTCATGGTGCGTCTGTTGGAACCTCGCATCAGGCTCTGTGCTGACAGCTCAGGGCCTGGAGCCTGCTTCGGATTTTGTGTCTCCCTCTCTCTCTCACCCTCCTCTGCTCGTGCTCTGTCTCTCTCTGTCTCTCAAAAATAAATGAACACTTAAAAAAATCTTTAAAAATAAGTAAATAAATATTAAAAAAAGAACTTGACCCCAGGAGGATGAACGTGAATGGTTGCAATAAGGAGAAATCAGAATATTAGGAAGATTTTAGAGGGTAAGCATTTGACCCAGTTTAGGAGTTGCAAGTTGTTGCAAGAAGGGCCCAGGTTTCTCTGGAACTTCTGGCTCTGAAGTTAGGCTTTTGCTGAAACCATTTAAAATCCTGCCCTGTGGCTCTGCAGGCTAGAGCACTGTGCCCAAGGCACATCTCTCTCTAAAACTGGCAGGGGAAACCTCAAGGAAGGATGTTTTAACAAAAAGCTCTGGGGATAGCACAACATGGACTCCAGAGGCTGTTCCCTCTCCACTGTCGAGGCTTGGATCCAAGTTCCCATGCATCTGGACGGGGGTTGTAGAGACCAAGAAGATACCTCATCTGAGCTTCAGAAAAGAAGTCGCCAACTTGCAAACAGGTGCCAGGTTCCTTCTTCCTTTTACGTATTAGTCATTTCTTCTTAAACTGTGTGGAGCGCTCACTGAGTCCTTTCTCTGATCAAATGTCACACCCACGAAGGGTTTGCCGAGAAGGGCACTGATGATTTGTGGCTGGAACATTCTGTGTTCTAGGGGGCCGTTGTGAGCACTATAGACTCTTCATTGGCTTCCTTGGCCTCTGCCCACTAGGTGCCATTAGCACCCCTTCCCATTTATGGCACCTGAAAATAGCACCAGACATTGCTACCTGTCCCTTGAGAGGCAAAATCACCCTACTGGAGAACCACTGTGCTAAGTGATTTGCATACATTGTAGCGTTTAATCCGCCACCTTCCCGCCATCATTCCCCATTTTGCAGCGGGTGGAGCCTAAGCCATAAGGTTGTTACATGTTGCACCAATGTCTCCATGTTGGAGAATATGCACCCAGAGCTGAGGTTTTTACCCACAGTGCTCTGTCACGCTGAGAATCACAGTGGCATCTTACTAGAAAGCCATGTTGCTTACCTCAGCCCAGCAATTTCTGTCTTCTTTCTGTTCCTTTATTTGTTGAACACACATTTTTGGAGAATCTCCAATGTGCCAGGTCGTGTTCTCGATGCTGGATGTGAAACTGCCGTGAATGAAATCCTAGAATATCACTGCCCCATGGGATTTAGAAAGTACAAATACTCAGCATCTCATTGCTGGAGTCCTCAGGACAAGTGAAGGAGCAGTGTGGCCACATTATCTCCCAGGTGACTGCCTCTATTGAGTTTGCTTTTCTTTCTAGTATTATTGTTAGTTTTCCTAATAGTGATCTCTGTGTAGGAGCTTAATGCCAGCCAAGATTTGAATTCCCAGTCCCTGAAATTTAGTTTTTAAAACTAAACTCTGTGCGGCTTGGGTGGAAATTGAAGTAAGACTTGAGAACGGAAAACATGTATTTTTAATGTAATATTGCAAAATAGCTGCTCAGCATTTTTTTCAAGTCTAATCAGTTAAATTTTTTCTCTCTTTCTCTCCCTTTCTGGATAAGTGATGAGGTTTTGATGTTCTTGCAAGTCATTTAATAATAAAGGCATGGACCTAGTCCATTTTAGCTCCCTCTTAATGGGCTAGGGTTGATGTTGTGATTTTTTCTTTCAAAAAGCAGAATTTGTGTCATTTTAGGCACAGTGTGGTTTTTTTTTTTTGCCACATGAGCACACACATAAGTTTCTAACACTTATGGAAGTCTTTTGATAAATGGCACCATAAACGTGGGCAATTTTCTACATCTTGTTCGTTGGCTTTTGAAATTTACAAGGTTTCTCTTTAACACAATTGTCTATGCCAGCTAACAGGCGGTTTTACAGTGTCTGCGTATTTATCATTAGGATAAAAAAAAAAAAAAGCCCTTACCTTAGATTCTTTATTCTCACAAGAACATAAATAATTCCAAGTAACGAGCAATAGGTCAGCCACAATTTGATTTGGTAGCTCTGGGGAAATAGCTCCTATTTTGCTAACTGTTAAGCCCCTTTCTACCACCACACATTTGAGTTTTAAAAGGCCTGGGCACATTCTAAAATGTGTGCCATCAATCTGATTCATGTATACAGAAATGTCAGAATGCAGTTTTGAAACAATCATTGCATGATTGAAGTTCCTCTGAACCCTTTTCTCACTTTTTATCTTAGGCTACTTTGGGGGAGGAACAGAGAACCTTGTTCAGAGAGGGCAGGTTTTCAGGCCCCATTTGTGACTATCACAGGTCACAGATGCATAGAATTGCTGAAAATTGGGTTATGTTTCTATTCTACTGGGACAAGCAGTCAAACAGTTTGTCATCCTTTTAAGACAATAAGACCAAATTGGTTTTTCTCTGAAATATCTAAATTCACCTGTTAGGACAATTTTCAGTAGTTATTTTTAAAATAGACTTTGGCCCTACTCTGTTTACATATAAGTAACTGCTATCAATATGTTATGAAACATAACAGATATATGTGTAGCTGGAGATATATTTTATATATATCATATAGAAATATGTGTTATACAGGGATATATTATATTTTAGATGTGTAAAAAATTATAGTTTTCTCCTTTGCTATTAGTTATTGCATACTGCTCACAAATCACTTTATCAACTGTATACTATTTCAACAGGCAAAAGGAAAATGATAGATACTTAAACAAGATTTACTTTTTCTCCATGTTAAAAAGTACTGGGAAGTGGAAGGTTCGGGGCTGATATGGTGGTACCAGAAAGTCCTCAGGGAACGTTGACTGGACCTAACTGTTTGTTCTCTTTCCTTGGAGTATGGCCATTGACTCATGGTCCAAAATGGTTGCTGGGGTACCAGGCATCACAGCCAGTTTCCTGGCAACAGAATGGAGGAAGGAGAGAAGTCTCTGCTCCCATTCTTTTAAGAGATTTTGTGGGAGTCTCATGTGGTATTTCTATTTCCATCTTACCATCTGGAACCTAATTACATAGTCATGTCTACCTGCAAGGGGGGAGGGGTTGGCGGCGGTATAATCTCACAGTTGGTTTGCAGTGTACACAGCTGAAAATCAGGATTCTGCTGCTGAGAAAGTTGGACAGCAAGCCATATCCACGTTGTAGGGGAGAGGAGAGACACTTAGGCTTGCTAAGTAAGCGCGACTCAGACCCTTTCTGTTTAAGACCGTTGTTTTCAAGGTTAACTGTCTTTGCGTAAATGCCAACTTCCTCCTCTGTTCTTCCTTCTCTTCTCCCTCGGTGGCAACTGGTTAAGAAGAAAGTTAGGTACCTCAGAGGGGGACAGCTGGGTGGAAGGAGACGCCTCTTATTTGTGCGGACCCTCAGGCCCAAATCGGTCCTGCTGTGGTGAGGCAGCCGAGGCCCAGGACATCAAGATGGCAGTCACTGCCATGCCTGGTCTGGTTCTGTCTCTGGGCTTTGCACCGGCGCCCTGCTGCTCTCTACAGACTTGATTACGCCTTCCATTCATGATGTCTCTCCCTGGCCCCTCCTGGTCGGTCAGCCTTCTGGGAACTTCTTGGCCTGGCATGTTCCAGGGGAAGGGAACCGAGGCAGGACCCCTGGCCCATATCTTTTATCTTACTTGTCTTCACCCCACCCTAAATGCGTGTCTCAGAGTGTAGTGTCCCCGACTACACTAGGATGCAGGGTGCTGGCTCGAAAGTTTCTGCCACCTCCTTCTTTCAAGGTCCAGTCCTGTGGTTGGAGGAAGGAGAAAATCAGGAGATCTGTGGCCTCAAGTCTTTGTTCTGCTCTTCTTTCTTCCTCTGTTCGTGTGTCTCCCTGCTCTGTGGACTTCACTGTTCTAGGGTAAACTGCCTTTTCCTTCCCCAGAAGACTTTATGGCTAAGCCTTAGTGACCAAAGAACTGCAGAGGAAATAAAAAAAAAATCATAAGGAAAAATACTTCGTAGAATCTCCTTTTGACATATGCTAAAACCGCCTGTTTTCTAAATAAGTCAGAAACAGCACTGCAATATCTTGTATTCGTATGTGTGTGCCTGTGTGTGTTCTGTTATAGAGGTCATAAAAATCCGCTTTGATTCTGCCCTGGTCCAATTAACAAGAGCATCAAAATAACAAAACTCCTGGTCACATATTTATAACACTATTAATATGTGGTAAGATTAGAATATATCCCGTTTTAATGAATACTGAGTTATTTGGATTAAAAGAAAAGATACTGTTTTTTTACCACGATCAATGTTTTCTAGTTCATGGCATGTGTTTGTTGAGTAAATGCACAAGTAAATGAAGAAGCTATAGATATGTCTGAAATCAAGACTCCATAAGGGAAAAAAGAACAAAAGGAATCCAGAATCCTCTGGATCGGGCTTTTATTTTACCCTTAGATATCCTTTCCCCTTTGGCATTTTGATTGTCTTAATTCAAACTTGGATGCCCCTCAGCACATTTTTTTTTTTTTTTATCTTGCTCGGAGGCGATATGAAATTTACGCCGTCTGTCATTGGCAGTAATTGCTCTGGGGAAGCGTCCTCAGCACACTCCTCCACCACACATCAGCTTCTCCCTGTCGAACTGCATGGCACCCACGTTAAGAACATGTTTTATTCTACCCCCATTCCTCAGTGACACTGAGAAAGAAGCATCGTTATGGAGCCGAGAGGGAGCGCCACGGTTTCTAAAGCAATAAACATTTTCCCTATCTTTCTCTTCTTTCATGTTGCTGGCTATTAATTGTAAACTTCCATGATATCGGGAACAGTAAAAAGGGCAATAAAATTGTTCCTGTGAATTGTGAGGCTTTGGGCCTGTGGCATTTATTTGTTTAGAAATTTATTTATTACTTAAAATGTTTTTTTTTCTTTAGAGATCTAATAAGTCTGCCTGAGAGACCCAGGGTAGCCACTTTTTTTTTATAAGGTGACCAAATATTAATCTAAAGATTAATAAAGTTCTGCCAGTTTCCTGGGGCTATACAAGGTACTATGATTTTTGGTCATACTTATCTTTTTTTTTTTTTTTTTTTTTTTCTTTGAGAGAGGAAAATGTCTTTTGATTTCAGGAAGGCTTCACTGAACGGTAACTGGAAGTTTGAAGCTTTGTAATTTATCTGTCGAAGAGAAACAGCCATCTCTGTATTACTGGTATAATACTTGCTGGGTGTGTTATTTGTGGAGAACATTTGCTTTGGAAGGAGAAGGCTGGTTTTTCACTCCCCTTAGTGAGTTCTTGGAATGATTCCTCTGGGTCAACTTGGATCCTTAGAGGAATTTATACCTGTCCAGCCCCCTATGTCCTAAACCATATTCTAAAGCAAATCGTAAATGGACGTGAGTGTGAGTCTCAGAGTACACCTCACCCACACTTCCCACGGTCCCTGGTCCCCATCCCTGGTCTGCTGCAAACTAAGCTAACTAGGTCTTTGTTTACTTTTACTAATGGTTAAAGTAGTACAGAAATGCACACTCACACACACAAAATAATACAGAAATGCAGAAAAGAATACAGTACACGTATCCGGGTAAACCACTATTAGAAATAACTACTACATGATGCATATAAAATTACATGGATTTAATTTTTTTTAAGTTTATGTATTTACTTTGAGAGAGACAGAATGAGCCAGGGAGAGACAAAAAGAGAGGGAGAGAGAGAATCCCAAGCAGGTTCCACACTCTCAGCGCAGAGCCAGATCTGGGGCTCAAAGTCATGAAATGTGAGATCATGACCTGAACTAAAACCAAGAGTTAGATGCTTAACTGATTGCGTCACCGAGGCACCCATATCATGTGGATTTTAAAAGATGTTGAAAATTTAGACTGTGTGGAAACTATAGGGTTTAGGAAACAGGGCAGAGCAGAGATGTAGTCATTATGGAGATTAGTAATTCCTGCTCATACCCACCACCTGTGTGAAGGGGCGATGTCGCCGATCTCTGGTAGGAAAAGAAAGTAAGAATAATGTAGGTTCTGCCCTTCCTACTTTTGTGGTGTTAAAATATCACTGTCACAATGAGAAGAGATGTTAGTTAATATCTCCCTAAGTCCTCTCTTAGAGTTGTAGACTGTTGGTCCTTCGGAGTATTTGTTACCCTTCCAAAAAGGAGAGCCAGGTATCCACTCCTGCTCTGGCCCCCAAGACATCAGGCTTGGCCATATGACTGCTTTGGCTATTTCATGGTCCACGTGTGTCATTTCCTACCAGAATTGTTAAGAGACATTGTATGTTCCTCCATTATCTCTCCCTTCTTCTGTAAGATATGACCTGTCCCCTCTGCCTAGGTCTCAGAGTGAAGATGACACAGAGCAGAGTGGCAGGAAACCCATATTGGTCATGTTATATGGGGAGGAAATAACAGTTGGTTGTTGTAAGTGACTGTGATCTGGGGCTGCTTGTTACTGGAGTGTGACTTTACCTGAGTGCCTGGCAAATTATGTATGGTCAGCTTTCTAAGGCTTCATAGGTGAGTGTGTGAAATTCAAGCATCTAAGACTCCCTGCTATATGCAAAAATAAAATGGCAGGTATCAATTTTGAGTATGACTGTAGGTCTGTGCTGTCCAGTACAGGAGTCACTGGCCACACGTGGCTATTGAGCACTTGCAATGTGGCCAGTCTGAATTAAGATGTGGTATAAGTGCGAAACGCACACCAGGCTTCGAAGACTTAATACAGAAGAGTGTGACATATCTCAGTAATGTTTATATTCATTCCATGTTGAAATGATGATGTTCCAGATTGATTGGGTTACCATAGATGGAGTGGGAGCATTAATTTTGCCTGGTGCTTTTTACTTTTTTAATGTGGCTACTAAAAGTTTTTAAATGACGTAGGTGGCTCACATTAGATTTTTATTAGACAGCCTTGCTCTAAAGCTCTGTTACCTCTGGCAGTGTTTACTGGTGACACCATGTATAAGTAACTTCCTGCCTTAAACTCATGCCTCATTTGTAAGGCAGGGAGAACAATATTGGCCTGCTAGGGATACTATGAGTTTTAAGTAAGATCATGAACATAAATGCCCTTCACAATGATTTTTTAGAAGCTTCCTTTTGCATTATAATTTGCTCTGTATTTTCTTTAAAAAAATTTTTTTAAACGTTTATTTATTTCGGAGAGACACAGAGAGACAGAGCATGAGTGGAAAAGGGCAGAGATGGAGACACAGAATTGGAAGCAGGCTCTAGTCTCTGAGCAGTCAGCACAGAGCCCAACATGGGTATTGAAACCACGAACTGAGAGATCATGACCTCAGCTGAAGTCAGAGGCTCAACCAACTGAGCCCCCAGGCCCCCCTGCTCAGTATTCTCTGCTGGGGGGCAGTTAATTTCATAACTTCCAAATATCTCTGAAATTTATAACCTTGGAGTCATGGGTGAGATGAACTGGTTGAACCGAAGTTTTGCCCTGAAAAACCTAAAAGAGGCCTTCTCCATTCTACTTCTGTACTTTGGTTCTCTGGAGGGTAGAGAATTGTCTTGGATTACTGTTCACCCTGATTTCATTATTCACCTCTTTAGAAAATGCAAATGGCCAATGCACTCTAATGTATTATGTTGGGATGTTCATCTTGAAATCGTTCATCTTTATTGATTCTTTTGACAAAACACATTTGGGGGTGCATAAAGCAAATTCCCTGTGGACTACAAATTAATTTCCTTCATGAATCTACTCAAAGATGCCAGGTTAGTTTATTTTTCCTGTTGGCTGATCCGTGAGGCATATTGAGTCACTTGATAAATGTCTGTCTTATCCGTCTAAAACATTTTTATATAGACTTCCTTCTACTTTAGTTAGCTATTCAAATTAATTTATCTGTATTTATTTTACAAACGTTTGGAATTCTCTTGAGAATTCTTTGCATAAGTGTATAGCAGTCTGCAAAGGTTTAAAGCATCACTTAAAACATATATCTATTGATCCAACAGCCTTAGATTGTGGGGTTGCTCATGTTGTGACTAGCAAATTATGAAGCTGCAAGCTTTACGCTCTATGGCCCACATGTCAGACATCACCCTGTTTTGTGGTCCTCACAGTACTTTTTTTCTGACCCCCCTGCCTTTTTTTTCCCAGTTTTTTATTTAAATTCTAGTGAGTTAACATATAGTGCAATATTGGTTTCAGGAGCAGAATTCAGTGATTCATCACTTACATACAACACACAGTGCTCATCATGACAGGTGCCCTCCTTAGCACCCATCACCCATCTAGCCCACCCCCCACCCACCTCCGTCCTTCAAACTTCAGTTTGTTCTCTATCATTAAGAGTCTCTTATGGTTTGTTTCTCTCTCTCTCTCTCTTTTCCCTTCCCATATGTTCATCTGTTTTGTTTCTTAAAGTCCACGTATGAGTGAAATCATTTGGTATTTGTCTTTCTCTGACTGAGTTATTTCACTTGGCATAATACTCTCTAGCTCCATCCACATTTTGCAAATGGCAAGATTCCATTCTTTTTGCTGGCCGAGTAATATTCCATTGCATAAATATACCGCATCTTCTTTATCCATTCATCAGTTGACAAACATTTGGGCTCTCTCCATAGTTTGGCTGTTTTTGATAATGCTGCTCTAAACATCGGGGTGCATGTGCCCCTTCGTATCTGTATTTTTATATCCTTGGGGTAAATACCTAGTACCTCACAGTACTTTTTCTCCTTATTTCCCTCATTAAGGCCTAAGTTACAGGAGTGGAGGTTGGATATAGCCTTCATGGGAAACAGATTAAAGCTCAAGGGTTGAAGGGTTATGACTGTCATTCCTAAAACCTCCACCACCATCCACAGCCTATGTTGCTGGGCTCTGATATGTACAAGGCACTATATAAGCCTTGTGCATATGAGCATTTCTTGAGTTTCTAATTTCCCACAAGCACTGTTAGCCTGTCTCATTATTTGGGACATTCTTTTCTCCAGAATGGCCCCTGGGATTTGGGGCCTCCTTAAGCACCTTTATTAGTTCAGGTTCAGCTACACATGAAGGATGACCCAAAATAATGATGACTTAGTAAGATTGTTATTTATTTCTCTCCTATGTAAACAAAGACCCGAGGTGCAGGCGCCAGGACTGGTGTAGCCTCCACCCCCAGGGGCTCAGCTTCCTTTTGTCCGGCTGCTCTGTGATTGTCTACCTTCTGGGCCAAAATAGCTGCTTGAACTTCACCCGTCATGGTCACATGCTGATCCACAGAAAAGAAAAAGGTAAGGCAGGGTCTGCCTATAGCCTTTACCCTTTAAAACAGCTTTTTATTTTTTATGTAAAGCTTATGTATTTATTTTGAGAGAGCGAGCACATGTGCACGAGCAGGGGAAGGGCAGAGAGAGCGAATCCCCAGCAGGCTCTGCACTGTCAGTGTGGAGTCTCACGTGGGGCTGGATTCCATGAACCATGAGATCATGATCTGAGCCGAAATCAAAAGTCTGTGGCTTAACTGACTGAGCCACCCGGGCATCCCTAAATCAGCTTTTTGGAAGTTACTCATAACACTTCTGCATACATGAGTCTGGTCAACACTTAGTCACCTGGTTGTGTAAAGCTGCTAAAGAGCCTGGGAGATACTGTCTTGATGGGGGACAGCCCTGCCCCCTGCCACAAATTAGAGGTCCTGTTAGTAAAAAAGAAGGGGAGAGAAGATACTGAGGTGAAGAACAAGTAGTCTCTTCTGTATCATCTTTCATTGACTTGTTCTTAAATAGATGGAGACTATTGTGGACTTTATTTTATAATACTTGGTTAGTCTTTGCTCCCAACCAAATGAGGGAGGTGGTAGTAGTTTTGTTTTTCAGATAAGTAACTGGAGTTCAGAAAGTTTGCCATTCTCCTAAGTCACAGTCATAACAGTAAGGCTAGTTTTCATTACTCTGGACAGTTTATGTGCATTACTGCCATTAATTTTAGTCCCTCCAAAACCCAGTGAGTGGTTTCTACTGTATCCACTTTTACATAAGGAAACATTGGCTAACTTGTCCAATGTCACAGGCTACTAGACACAAAAAATTGATAGGAGCATATCAGCAACCTGCTTCACACTTATTGGATTACTTTCCATTTTGTATTGCTGTTGTAACAATTTACCACAAATTTCAGGGCTTGAAACTGCACACACTTGTGACCCTGCAGTTCTATAGGTCGGAAAGCCTATGGACCATTTCTGAAATGTAGGGAGAATCTCTCTCTTTTAAGACTAGATGAGTAAACTGATTAATCACCTTAGTACCATGTGCAAAATCCCTTTTGCCATGTGACATAACATTCACAAGTTCAGGGGACTGGGCTATGGAATCTCGAGGAAGCCATTATTCGGGTGACCATGGAATGTTCCCCGTAGTCAGACATACCTTTTACCTTGTAACCCAGGACACACATGCGTACAGAGAGTCGGAACGAGTTTCACCAAACAATATGTACCTATTCAGTTCTACTACTTCACTTTTAAGAAATGCTGGGCTTGACCTAACAAGTTGATCCAATGACCCACAGCTTCAAAACCACTGCCCAAGCTTCTCTCCTCTTCACCGCTGTCACCTCAGTCATCTTCCTCTCTCATCTGGGTTTTAGGAGCAGGTGCCTCCCAGGTGGAATTTATGGTTCTCGAGTCTCCCCCTTTCAGAGAATCCACCAACTCAGCACCCTTTCTCCCTCACTACCTGTGTCCTCCCAGATATCTGTATTCCCCATGGTTACCAAGCTAAGAACCCTGATTGGCATTTCAAAGAGTGTTGCTGAGTGAGGTGTTCCCTGCTCTTCATAACCAAGGCCTTAGGCAAGGTGATCACTTCTAAGATGGCACATGTTTTACGTGGATCTACTGGTGATGCCTAAGACTGGGGTGCCGTGGAAAGCACCACGACATGTCACTGGTAAGGACCAGTGCAGGGCACTGGTATCAATGAGGGCTGACTGCTGTGAACGTAGGAGCAGAGAGAGATGCCACAAGGACCAGGCATTTGCCATCTCTGCAGCTGGTGGATGTCTGTCCCACTCCCCTTTGAGTTAGCAAAACCAAAGTCAACGTCCCTCGAAAAGCAAAACTGGCAGGAAAGGTGGGAAATTTTAAGCAGCACCACATCTGAATTTTAAGAAGAGGAAGATCTCCTGTGTTTGTGTGGAGAACAAGATAAATAGATCTAGAAATTTGTGGGAGGCTCAGAAAAAATGATTCTTGTAATTTGGGAGTGTGGAACAGGGAAGGATACAAATCACCTTCTTAGCTAAAAGAATTCTTAGCTCATTAAAGCCCATTGCTGCTTTTATAAGCAATTTCAGCTTCATAAATCTGTACTTTATCATTTTGAGAGGTCTTCATATTTTCCTTGGTGGTCTGTTTCCTCAGACCAGAGATCAGAAGCTCAACTACCCACATGAAAGACACTTGGAGGCAGCATCATGACCTGGTTCAGAGCCCCGCTCTGGAGTCTTGCTGCCTTGGTTTAAACCCCAGCTCTGCCACTGACAATGAGCTTGATTTTCAGCAAACTGCTTTACATCTCGGGGCCTCAGTTTATTTTTATGACGTTGACAACTGGAGGTGCCGGGAAGCTGGGTAGCATTTGCAGACTGATGGTCTGTGGATAATGCCTCCTGCTTTGCAGGGTCCTTTAGAGTAATAAATCAGACACTGTGTGAAGACACGAGGCATGTCATCGGTGACTGATACATGGCAGTTGTTAGTATTGCTTAGAATCAATGGCTCTTATTGGTACCATTCCTTAGCTATGTTGTCATTATTTGTTTGTATGTTTCTTGCCCCCAGAGAGGGCAGATCTTAACCCCAGAGAGGCTGACTTCAACTTCTGGAGGCTGAATGTCTGTCACGTTCTCTGCATCCATCCCTGTTCCACAAAGTCTCCTCTCCATATGGGGGCCACATGGATCTTTAGGCCTGCATCAGATCGTGCTGCCCCTGGTCAAGCTCTCTGATGGTTCCACTTGCCCATGGGGTGCTGCATGGTCTCTTCTCCCTCCCTGTACTGCTCTGACCGCATCTCCTGTCTCACCTCATTCCACGCCAGCACATGGGCTCCTTGTGATTCTTCCAGCGTGTCAAATGTGTGCCCGCCTTAGCTGTCGCAGTAGCTATTTCCACTTTCTAGAACATGCTACACATAGAGATCTCCATGGCTGTGTTTTCACTTTATCCAGAACTTTTCTTGAATATTATTTTCTCAGAGAGATCTCTCAAAATCTCCTTTTCTAAAAAAGAAACCCCTCACCCCACAATAACTGTCCTGTTGCTCTGTGGTATTTTTTCCTAAGCATTTTGTCATATCCAGATATGTTGTATTTTTGCTTGATTATTCATTTTTTGGTCTATCTGTGCCCGCTTTAAAATGAAAGCCCCATAACAAAAATGACTTGGTTGGGTTTTTTATAGCTGTATCTACCGTGCCCCAAACTCCGTCCAGCACTCAGTAGGCCCTTGATAATATTTATTGATCTAGTGATTAAATCAAATCTGAGCAGATTGTAATTGAGGACCTACTATGTGCAGGCACTGCATCAGACTTGCCATATATGCAAATCGAACAAAATTGGATATGTCCCTATCATCTTGAATTTTGTGGTTGATAAAGAGAGACATACAGGCAAGTACATAATTTCCCAATTATGAACTTTGGGACATGATAAAAGAACTCGTGACAGCTATGGGGAGATATTGGGGAGCCCTATTTAATCTAGAGTCTTTAAGAGGAAGGGGTATTTAATCTATACCTAAAAGGATCAGTAGGACTTGAGCTAAGGATGGGATATTTGGGGTGAAGGAGAAGAGTGTTTCTAGCTGAACTGGAAATGCACTCCATCACTGGAGACTTTTGTGGTGACCTGGGTTTTGACACCTCAGAACTTTTACAAATGATAGTAGCCACACTGTGGTGGCTTTAGCATCTCTATGCGTAAGGATTTAGAGGCAACAATTTGGTTGAAATAGGGATTGCTCTGGAGAATTTGCACAGGATGTTTGCACTTATGTCTTATTTTATTTTCAGTGGGAGCTTGAGGGTCTGAGAAGATGAATTAAGGGGCATAGTCACTCCTGGCACCTTGTTAGTGCCCCGACGATGGGAGCTTCTCATAGAGGCTGTCTGGTAGACCTGGCCATATATGATTTCCTAGACAAGGTCAGATAAAGCATTGTGGTCTCTAATTTGACCTCTCTCTTGGCTCACTTAACGTAAGAGAAGCTGGTACCCTGTCACGAAGGCACCCCAGCAGCCTGTGGAGAGGCTGGTAGGGGGAGGAACCGAGGTCTCCTACTGATATCCAGCACCATGGGAGTGGACCATTCTGGAAGGGAGCCTCCAGTCTCAGTCAGGCCTTCAGATGACTAGAGGCCCGGTCCACATCTTGATTGAAACTTCGTCAGAGGCCATGAGCCAGAAGCACGCAGCTAAGATGGTCTCGAACTCCTGACCTACAGAAACTGTAAGGCAACAAGTGCTTGTTTTAAGCTGCTAAGTTTTAGGGTCATTTGATTCACAGGAAGAGATCAGTGACCTAGAATGGTACTCCTAGGATTGTTACTTCTCTCCTGTAGTAAGCCACACTTGCCTCGGCCCTTACCCCAACTTTCAAACATGGTCTTTTTTCCCTTCTTCTTCTCCTCTGTGTTATGGATCATTATTGACCACACTGAGTAGATAAAGAAATTGAAGAAAGATTTCTCAACAGATCTATAACAAGTCCATTGCAAAACCAGAAATGGCCCCATCGGTGACTTGGTACTTTTGCACGTTTTTACCGTTGCTTGGCCTCTTACTATGTGCAAGGCATCCCGTTGTGAATAGGGTGAACACATTATCTTATTTAATTCTTTCCTCTTTCCCTTGAAGTTGTTACTATTATTTCTCCCTATTTTCAAATGAGAGGCCTGAGGATCGGCAAGGCTACGGAAGCTTACTGAGATCACACAGCTCATCAGTGGCAAGGCCATTCTCTTACCAACTCCATGTTTATCTAGGCTCTGAGGAGCTGTCCACATTTTGGGGACGGAGGTGAGAGGTCCAAGCGATGACGGTGTAACCCAGGGTTTCTCAGAGTTTAATGTGCATGCACACCACCTGTAAATCACCCCAGGAATCTGCATATCTTTCTTTTTAAAAAATATTTATTTATTTTGGGGAGAGCCAAAGCAGAAAGAGGGTCGAAGAGAGGGGGACAGAGGATCCGAACTCGGCTCTGTGTTGACAGGCGGACAGCAGCAAGCCCGAACTGGGGTTCGAACTCACAAACCAGGAGATAAAGACCTGAACCAAAGTCAGGCACTTAACTGACTGGGCCCCCTCAGGCGCCCCAGAATCTGCATTTCTAACCAGCCTCCAGGCAGGTCCACTGCAACTAGCCCCAAACTACACTTTGGTGAGCACAGGTGTAGAAGACTTGAAACGTAGGATAAAATGACCAAGGGGACCCTGTGTGCCCCCAGCAACCTTGCATCTTGTCACAAGGCTTTGGAGACCAGATTTCTTGGAACAGTAAGTGCTGACAGAGCTGTAAAAGAAAGGGCGCTCGGGAGCTTTGCCTCATTTTGGACACAGTTAGCCGGCTAATTTGGTTTAATCATTGCGTGGAAATACAAACAGAAAGGAGAAGGCACATAGCCCTCATCCGCCGCCTTATGTTTCGGGCTGCCAGACCCCTGGGCTCCGGGCTTTCACCGATACTGCACGAAGGATTTATATGTGGAATAAATATTCTTAAATCTTTATAAGGTGCCTAAAATATTTATGGTTGTTTTAGTTTGGTTTGCATGCCATATTGCGCTCTTACATTAAGCAGTTTTTACACCATCAAGCTTTTCCATTAATCATTTCGGCCTGTTCCCAGCAATCTTAACCGAGGAGAGATCTATTACATTCAGCGACCAGAGCCAAATGATCTAATTTCTCCTTTGGCTGTTTCATCGAATGGTTCATAAACCTATGGCTATTATTGTATTAGGAAGACACATTGTGGTCCTCGAGTGTCATGTTGACATGTTTACGTTTCTTTTTCTTAAGAGAAATCATGATTAAAATGGAATATTCTTTCACAGGAGAACATTTTATAACAATTTCGGCCTGATGAAATTAAAATGGGGGAATATTCAGTCTCCCACAAATGCTGAATTGGTTGAATCAATGTCACTGAAAGATCAAAATAATCTCACTCCTCTCTTAGGACATGGAACTATTTCAGTGGAGCTTTAAAGGAGAGAGATTTGCTGAGTGAGAATATTGTCCCAGGAAGACAAAATGGCGGTGGTGTTGTCTAGGAGGCATGGAGCTTGGAATGGGGGGTCCTCATGGTGTTACTCCTTTGCTGTTGGCTCAATGTGTACATTGAGTGTGTACACATGCTTGAGAAATAATTTTCTGCGGGTCTCAGAGTCCAGCTTGACCCTTGAGAAGATGACAGATACCATTTTGCATACCACTGACTCTCAAACAACATGAGTTTGAAGAGCACAAATCCACTTGCATGTGGATATTTCTTGATAGATACCTTACAGTGTCCTTATAATATTCTCAATAACATTTTCTTTTCTCTAACTTAACTGATTGTAAGAATACAGTATGTAATACACATAACAAACAGAATATGTGTTAATCGACTGTTTGGGTTATTAGTAAGGCTTCCGGTCAACATTAAACTTTCAGAAGTTAAATTTTGGGAGAATCAAACATTACATGTGGATTTTCTACTGTGTGGGGGTCAGCACTCCTAACCCCTGAGGTATTCAAGGATTAGTTATGATGTTAAAGATTAGAAAAAGAGAAAAATTGACTCAAATAAGTTTAGTTTCCATTATTTTTTTGGAGTGTGTGTGTGTGTGTGTGTGTGTGTGTGTGTGTGTTCCTCTTCTGGAGGAAAAATGATCATAATCACCCTTGCACCTAAACCATATTTAGACTTTTCTGTATAGTGACTAATATAAAGAACAAAAGGTCAGCCTCACTTCTTTTTTTTTTAATTTTTAAAAAATTTTTATTTATGTTTGAGAGAGAAAGAAAGAGCATGAGTAGGGGAAGGGCAGAGAGAGAGAAAGACACAGAATCCAAAGCAGGCTCCAGGCTCTGAGTTGTCAGTATGGAGCTTGATGCGGGCTCAAACTCACAAACCGTGAGATCATGACCTGAGCCAAAGTTGGATGCTTAACTGACTGAGCCACCCAGGCATCCCCTCACATCTTTAACCATGGGACAGTTCGGCTGTTAGGAGAAAGTAAAACCCTCAGTCTATTTAAGTTACAAAATTACCTTAGCATATTAAACTTACCTTTGATAACATCTATTTCCAAAGTTTTCATGCTCTGGAAGAAAATACATTACTCTTAGCTTCACCAATAAGAGAATTTGCAGATAAGATCTAATTAAGTTCAGAAGTCATTTTTGGAAACAGTCCCTTTGATTCACCGAGTCATTACTAGCAGAACGATGACTCATACATACATTGATGCCATATTCCTTTGAAAACCACACATCCGTCAGTATTTTTCACAAGCATCCCTCTTTGTGTTTGGCTGTCATTTTGCACTATTATAGACAGATATGAACTGCCCACGCCACTATCTGCCACGTAAACCTGATTAATTTGCCGTGGTATCCAAAAGTAGGCATAGCATTTGGGGTGGGCAATTTACATGTAATCAAAACAAGCCCCAGTCAAGTCCAATGGGCTGAACTCCAAACCCTGGAGACTCCCCCACATCCATCCATTGTCACCGCTGCTTTAGTGAACGCAAGTTGTAAGATGCAATGTGTCTCGGTTTGCTGAGGACTATAACTTTTAAAATAATTCTTGCTGGTGGAGTCCGCTTGTGAGGAGAACTCACAAAGGGCCACAATGCAGTATTCTTGACCAGGATTTAAAACCCAACCTAACTTCTGTTTGCAGGTTGACAGCCCAAAATGGTCCATTAAAAATACATGAATGCAGATGGCTGTATGCAAGAAAGTCACAGCTGTTCAACCTGGTGAGATTCACACGCACATGTTCTCAGCCAAGGTACCTAAAGCTTTAAGCAAAGAGGCACAATAGGGGGTGTCCTTGTTCTGATATAATTACTCCTTACCTCTGCCCTTCTTTGCTCCTCTCCTCACTCCCGCATTATGAGGCAGGAAACATGGCCAGGCTCCCGAAATCCCACAGGGCCCTGATTATTTCATGATAACAGTGCTCCCTGGAGTGGTCTTATTGGTATTATAAAAAGTGTTTATTGTGGAGAAAGGCTATATTTTTGGTACTGGCAGCAAAGGCTATTGAGACAAGCACAGCTGTGGTTGTGGTTTGAATTGATTAATCTCATGCTTTAGACATCTCATTAGCCAATCAAAGTAATCCGAAAATAAGAAGGGAATTGGGAGAGAGGAGCAGAACACATTCAGAATGAGGTCCTTCCCTGTTTGCTGCTGCAAACAGCAGTGAAGCTTCTGAGTTCTGTTTGCTTCCTTTGCAGGAGAAAATGATTCATTGCAAACCCTTCCCTCTCGCAGTCAAATTCAGGGATCTCATTGGCTCTCTCAGTATTTTCTAAGCCATGAAGTGCCTCAGTTTTATCCTCAGAGACAAGATTAGGAGCTGAACAGTGGAGGCAGCCAAAAATCAAATGCCGATCACCATAAATATGAGGATATTGACAACGCGATGACTGGAAGTGAGGGGTAGCGGCCACATGGCACACTTGTCCAGTCAGTGCCCCCAGAATCACTACCCAGGGTGTAGTCCCCGGTGTAGGCTGCAGTAAGGAGTCCAACTGCACATCGCTAACACACATGTCACAACGAGTCTTGTTCATGGAGGGAGAGCAGGTCCTGCTAGACATGCCAAAACAGGCACCATGTGGGCACAGATCGGCAGTTAGGGATGAGCCTGGGGCCCTTACAATGAACAGAGGGGGTAGAAGTGGTTGGCTCTTTTAGGCACAGAAATTACTTAGAAAACCCAGTTAGATCCATCTGTCTTTATTTTTCTAATTTTTTTTAGAAGTTTTTTTTAAAAATATTTTTGTTTATTTCTAGGAGAGAGAGAGAGAGAGACAGCGTGAGCAGGGGAGGGTCAGAGAGAGAGGGAGACACAGACTCTGAAACAGGCTCCAGGCTCTGAGCTGGCAGTCAGCACAGAGCCCGACACGGGGCTCGAACCCACGAACCGCAAGATCATGACCTAAGCGAAAGTCGGACGCTTAACCGACTAAGCCACCCAGGCGCCCCAATCCATCTGTCTTTAAAACATAGCCTTTCTCCCTTGCCTCAGTGCCGAAAACCTCATCTCTCTAGTGGAGAGATGGTGAGCATTCTGTCAGGAACTGTTGATTGAGCATCTTTCATGTATGTTGTTCTGGGTGCAGAAGGGTGGGGTTCAAAAGTGAGTGAGGTCTGAACTTCACCCATGAGCCAAAGTGCTTACAATCCAGAGCGTTGATAGATGGTTCCTAACCTCTTGAATGCTGTGGGCCCATTCAGGCATCTGGTGAAGCTTTAGGCTCCCTTCTCAGAATATGCTTTGAAATTATTTAATAGATACCATTGGATCACAAGATAAGCCAGTAGTACTGACAATGATCAAAATATTAAAAAAACCAAATCTGTGATATAGTAGTGCAGTGTGTTTCCTTATTACTACATTAAATAACCACAATTAATAGTGGGCCTACCAAATTAGGAAGTTGTATAAAAATACTTTGATGTATCTGTAATAAGTATGACATGATGTGAAGATATTTGCCATTTTTATGAATGGCAAAGTCATAGGTACCTGTTTCCTTTATTTATAATTGAAGGGCACGTCCAGTTTCACGTAAATGTCTTTGAAAGTAGGGGTGTAGATTTTTTTCCCATCTAAGTTCAGGGTGGCATTAGCTATTTGAAACTTTCCTTAAGAAGTTTGTGGGACCAAATCTCTGCCTTATAATTCTCTCCTTGACTTCTCTTTTTAACACAGGTTAAAGCTGAGGTCAAGGGGAAGAGATAGAATGTTACCTGCCGCAGTCTCCAGTCACTGGGGCCTGGGTGATGGAGGCAGGGATGAGGGAAGATTACCTGTCAGAAGTTGGGAAGCTCTTTATGGAGAGGTGACATTTGGGCTCAGGTTTAGAACTCCCCAAAAAGTGGGCAGGGGATTGAGAAAGAGGCATGGTGGGTCTGGGATCCTCCAATAAAATCCGTTATGTGTCAGTCTTAAAGCTTTCTTTCCTGTGTGAGCTGGTACATGGCGCTCCTGGGGGAGGGGGGGGCAGAGGCAGGGCAGCAGATACCCTTCCCTAACCCCCTGCCCAGAGCAGAAGATGTGCACCCACAGACCTTCCTAAGCAGAGTTTCAGCGGCGCCTGTGTGGCTCAGTGGGTTGAGCATCCTACTCTTGATCTCAGCTCAGGTCACGATCCCAGGGTTGTGGATTCAAGTCCCACAATGGGCTCCTCCCTGGGCATGGAGCATGCTTGGGATTCTCCCTCTCTCTTCCTCAGCCCCTCTCCCCCACTCACATGCGTTTTCTAAACAAAATAAAATAAATAAAATGAAGTAAAATAAAATAAAACAAAATAGAAGAGTTTCAAATAGGCAGTGCCAATTCATGGGTATTCTGGATCCAAATGCATTTGTCATTTCAGCCCTAAGTGTGAAAGTGCCCCTGACTGTACTGTGGAGAAGGATGACAGTCTATAAGATTCTAAACTAAAGACCTAGTTGAGCTATTCTGAGTTCATGAACAATGAATATTGCTTGGTCTTCTTGTGGTTTCCTCCGTCCATGGTACTTTGGTACAACCTAATGAATTTAGCTTGCTCTTAGCAGACGTGCTGGGTGTGATTGTGTAGGTCGTGACCTGACCAAGTGTGTGAGGTGTGAGGGCAGGTGGGACTAAAATTCCCATCTGGTGCAGAACTGAGTTTACCTTCTGGGGCCTTTTTATACCTTTAAATTTTCTCCAAAGTACCTTATATGGCAGTAGGAATTTTAGGTCTTGATCCAATAATTTTTTCCGAAGTNGTATAAGATTCTAAACTAAAGACCTAGTTCGAGCTATTCTGAGTTTGTGAACAATGAATATTGCTTGGTCTTCTTGTGGTTTCCTCCGTCCATGGTACTTTGGTACAACCTAATGAATTTAGCTTGCTCTTAGCAGACGTGCTGGGTGTGATTGTGTAGGTCGTGACCTGACCAAGTGTGTGAGGTGTGAGGGCAGGTGGGACTAAAATTCCCATCTGGTGCAGAACTGAGTTTACCTTCTGGGGCCTTTTTATACCTTTAAATTTTCTCCAAAGTACCTTATATGGCAGTAGGAATTTTAGGTCTTGATCCAATAATTTTTTCCGAAGTGTATAGTTTTCTAGTTCCATGTTTCTTTTCTGCCTGGGCCAAGTAATGACCCACTCTTTGGTCATTAAGGGAATTAGAAGCTCTCAGGCTATAGGAGGAGGCCACTTAAACCTTCCTTATAAAACTTTACTATGTCCTGTTTACAAGGTTCAATATACCTTACTCATGTTCTCCCAGAGTTGACTCATTTCTATTCCATGTGTTTTTCTCATATTCCCTTACTAGCTATGCTGTTACTCATTTAATATTTTTATTATTAAAAATTTTTTTGGGGGGGGGCGCCTCGGTAGCTCAGTCTGTTGAGTGTCTGACTTCGGCTCAGGTCATAATCTCACGGTTCATGTATTCGAGCCCTGCGTCAGGCTCTGGACTGACAGCTCAGAGCCTGGAGCCTGCTTCAGATTCTGTGTCTCCCTCTCTCTCTGCCCCTCCCCCACTCTTGCTCCGTCTCTCTCTCTAAAATAAATACTAAAAAAATTAAATTAAAAATTTTTAAGTTTATTTAACTTAGAGAGAGAGAGAGAGAGATAGCACAAGCAGGGGAAGCTAGAAGGAGAGACAGAATCCCAAGCAGGCTCCACACTGTCAGTACAGAGCCTGATGTGGGGGCTCAAGCTCACAAACTGTGAGATCATGACCTGAGCTGAGATCAAGAGTCAGACACTTAACTCACTCTGCCACCCAGGGGCCCCTTTATTTAATACTTTTAAAATAAAGATCCCTCTTAAAACCTCAGCATACACAACAAGAAGTCTCCAATTTGAAATTATTAATGAAAAGTGGGAATTAATTGCCATAAAGAGAGGTAATTGTGAGAGCAGGTACCATGCTATGAAAATCAAATTTTGACATTCAATTCTTCCTAAATAGTGTTGTCTGAAGACTCTGAACTCAAGGCTTGCCATCTGTTAGAGCAAAGAAATAGAAGCATTACAGAAGTTTTAAGGATGCATTTGTACCAATCTGAGGGTTTTTCTTTAGAGGAACAGAAAGAAGATTGAGGAGGGAATAGCCTTCTGTCTGTGTTTGTTGGTTTTATTTGAGTGTAGTTGACATACAAAGCTACATTTGTGTTGGGTATAAAACATAGCGATTCCCCATCCCTGTGTTAGGCTGTGCTGGCCACAGATGTAGCTCCCCTCTAACGCCATACATTGCTTTTATAATATCATGGGCTTTTCCCCTATGCTTTTCATATATATAAAATATATTTTTTATTATTGTGACTTACTCATTCAGTAATTCGAAGGGTGTGTCTCCCTCTCCACATCTCACATTTTGTCCATTCCCTCCCTGCCCATTCTTCCCTCTGGCACCCATTAGTTTGTTCTCTGTAGATCTGCTTCAGTTTTTTGTTTGTTCATTCATTTGTTTTGTTTTTTAGATTCCACATAGGAGGGAAATCTTACGGTATTTGTCCTTCTCAGCCTGACTTATTTCACTTAGCATAATACCCTCTCGGTTCATCCATGTTGTTACAAATGGCAATAGTTTATCCTTTTCCTATGACCGTGCAGTATTCAATTGTCTATGCAAATATGCACATATATATCACATACCACATCTTCTTTATCCATTCATCAATGGATGGACAGTTGGGTTACTTCCGTATCTTGGCTCTTGTAAATAGTGCTGCAATAAACAGGGGCACATATATCTTTTTGAATTAGTGTTTTCATTTGCTTTGAGTAAATACCCAGTAGTAGAATTAGTGGATCCTGTGGTACTTCTATTTTTAATATTTTGAGGAAACTCTGCTTTTTTCCATTGTGGCTGTACTCATTTACATTTCCACTAGCAGTGCAGAAGGGTTCCTTTTTTTCCACATCCTCACCAACATTTACTTTTTATTTTATTTTTTTAGCTATTCTGTTAGGTGAAGGTGGTAGTTTATTGTGGTTTTGATTTGCATTTCCCTGATGATTAGTAATGTTGAACATCTTTCCATGTGTCTGTCGGCCATTAGTATGCCTTCTTTGGAAAAATGCTGTTCAATTTCTCTGTCCATTTTTAATTTGATCATTTTATCGTGTTCAACTGAGTTATGTAACTTCTTTATATGTTTTGAATACTAACCCTTTATCTGATATACCATTTTCAAATATCTTCTCCCTATTCAGTAGGTTGCTTTTTGTTTTGTTGATGGTTTCCTTCACTGTGCAAAAACATTTTATTTTGGTGTAGTCCCAAGAGTTTATTTTTTGCTTTATTTCTCTTGCCTCAGGAGACATGTCTAGAAAAACGTTGCTATGGCTGGTGTCAAAAATTACTGCCTGTGTTGTCTTCTAGGATTTTTCTGGTTTCAGGTCTCTTACTTAGGTTGTTAACCTATTTTGAGTTTATTTTTGTGTATGATGTTAAAAGTGGTCCAGTTTTATTGTTATGCAGGTATCTGTCCATTTTTCTCAGCGTCATTTATTGAAAAGAATGCCTTTCTCCATTCTGTGTTCTTGCTTCCTTTGTCATAGATTAACTGACCATATAACTGTGGGGCTCTCTTTTCTGTTTTTTGATCTATATGTTTACTTTTGTGCCTGTATCATACTATTTTGATGATTACAGCTTTGTATTATATCTTGAAATCTGGAACTGTGATACCTCCAGCTTTGTTCTTTCTAAAGGTAACTTTGGCTCTTTGGGGTCTTTTGTGGTTTCATGCAAATTTCAGTATTTGTTGTAGTTCTTTGAAAAATGCTGTTGGTATTTTGATAGGGATTGCATTAAATTTGTAGATTGCCTTGTGTTATATAGACATTTTAACAATTTTAATTCCTCTAATCCATGAATATGGAATATGTTTCCATTTGTTTCTGTCGCCTTCAATTTCTTTCATCAGTGTTTTATAGTTTTCAGATTACAGATCTTTCACCTCCTTGGTTAAGGTATTTTATTCTCTCTGCTGCAATTTTAAGTGGGATTGTTTTCTTAATTTCTCTTTCTGCTACATTGTTATTAGTGTATAGAAATGCTATCAATTTCAGGGTATTAATTTTGTATCCTGCAACTTTAATGAATTAATTTATAACTTCTCATCACTTTTTTTTTGTGGAATCTGCAAGGTTTTCTGTATATAGAATCCTGCCGTCTGCAAGTAGTAACAGTTTAACTTTTTCCTTACCAGGATGGATACTGCTCATTTCTTTTTCTTGTCTGACGGCTGTGACTAAGACTTCTAGTACTGGGTTGCATAAAAGTGGTGAGAGCGGACAGCCTCGTCTTGCTCCTGACCTTAGAGGAAAAGCTCTCAGTTTGTCACCATTGAGTATGATGTTGGCTGTGGGGTTTTCATATATGGCCTTTATTGTGTAAAGGGATTGACTCTTCCTTCAATGTTTGGTAGAATTTACCTGTGAATCTGTCTGGGCCTAAACTTTTATTTTTGGTAATTTTTTCATGACACATTTAATTTTGTTACTAGTAATCAGTGTTTTCGGATTTTCTGTTTTTTCCTGACTAGTTTTAGAAGATTGTATGATTCTAGGAATTTATGCATTTCTTCTAGGTCGTCTCATTTGTTGGCATATAATTTTACATCATATTCTGTTACATTCTTTTTTATTTCTGTAGTGTCAGTTGTTACTTCTCTTTTGCTTCTAATTTTATTTGGGTCCTTTCTCTCTCTTTCTCTTTCTTTCTTTTTTTTATTTTTTGAATCTCTCTAAGAGTTTATCAATTTTGTTTATCTTTTCAAAGAACCAGCTCTTGGTTTCATTGATTTTATATATATGTGTATATAAAATATATATAAATTTATATATAATATATAAATTTAGTCTCTGTGTCATTTATTTCTGTTCTTATGTTTATTATTTCCTTCCTTCTCACGTTGGTCTCTATTCTTCTTTTTCTAGTGCCTTTAGTTGTAAGGTTAAGTTGTTTATTTGAGCTTTTTCTTGTTTCTTGAGTAGGCTTCTATTGCTATATATTCCCCTCCTAGAATTGCCTTTGCTATATCCCAAAGATTTTGGCCCATTGTGCTTTTATTTTCATTTGTCTCCATTATTCTTTGATTTCTTCATTGACTCATTGGTTTTTCAGTAGCATATTGTTTAGCCTTTATGTCTTGTATTTTTTCCAGTTTTTTCTTGTGATTTCTTTTTGGTTTCATATTGTTGTGGTTGGAAAAGATTGATAGTGTGATTTCAGTCTTCATAAATTTCTTGAGACTTTTGTGGCGTAACATGTGATCTCCTCTGGAGAATTTTCCATGTGCACTTGAAAAGAACATGTATTCTGTTGTTTTGGGATGAAATGTCCTGTATATATCTGGTCTAATGCATCATCTAAAGGTACTGTTTATTTAGTCATTTTCTGCCTGAATGATCTGTCCATTGATGTAACTGGGCATGTTAAAGTCCCCTTCTATTACTATATTACCAATAATTTCTCCAAAAAAGTCTCTTAGTATTTGGTTTATATATTTAGGTGCTTCATTGTTGGGTGCATAGGTATTTATACTTGTTATATCCTCTTGTTGGATTGATCTCTTTATCATTATGTAATGCCTTTTTTTGTCTTTTGTTAGTCTTTGTTTTGAGTCCATTTGTCTTATGTAAGTATTGCTAACCTGGCTTTTTTTTCACTCCCATTTGCATGGTAGATGTTTTTCCAGTTCTTTATTTTCAGTCTGTATGTGTCTTTAGGTAAGTCTCTTGTAGGTAGCATATAGATGGATCTTGTTTTTTACCTGCCACTCTATGTCCTTTGATTTGAGCAGTTAGGTCATTTACATTTAAAGTAACTATTAATAGGTATGTACTTATTGCCATTTTGTTAATTTTTTTTCTTTTTTTTGTAATTTTCTGTTCCTTTTTTCTCTTTTTGTGATCAGTGAGTTTCTGTAAAGTTATGTTTGGCTTTCTTTTTGTTTCTTGTATATCTATTACAGGTTTGGAGTTTGTGATTTTAATGAGGTTCATATATAATATCCTAAATATATCACAATCTTCATTAAGTTGTTAGTCACTTAAGCTCAAACACATTCTAAAATATTTTTTTTTTACTCCCCCTCCCACATTTGATGTATATGCTGTCATACTTTACATCTTTTTTCTTTATAATTTTCTTACACCTAACTATGGCCATTTCTTTTCCATTTAAAGAAGTTCCTTTAACACTTCTTATAAGGCTGATTTAGTGGTGACAAATTACTTTATCTTTCATTTGGCAAATTCTTTATCTCTCCTTCAAATCTGAATGGTAACCTTGTTAGGCAGAGTATTCTTGGTTGTGGGTGTTTTCCTTTCAGCACTTTGTATATATCATGCTATTCTCTTCTGACTTGCAAAGTTATTGCTGAAAAATCAGCTGATAGCTTTGTAGGGTTTCACTTGTACATAACTTTTGCTTGTCTCTTGCTGTTTTTAAAATTCTCCATTTTAATCTTCGACATTATAATTATTATGTGTCATGCTGTGGACCTCCTTGGGTTCATTTTGTTTGGAACGTTCTGTGCTTCTTGAACCTGGGTGTCTATTTATATCCCTTGATTAGGGAAGTTTTCAGCTATTATTTCTTCAAATGGGTTTTCTCATTTCCCTTTACTTTTTTCTTTTGGGACCTCTGTAATATGAATGTTTGTTCACTTGATGTTTTTCAAGATGCTGTTAACTTATCTCATTTTTAAAATTACTTCCTCTTTTTGTTGTTGAATTTGGGTGCAATTACGGTGTTTTCCAGTTTGCTGATAAGTTCTTCTGCATCTTCTAACCTGATGATTCCCTCTAGTGTATTATTCATTTCAACCATTGTATTCTTCAGCTCCCATTGATTCTTTCAAATATTTTCTATCTCTTTGTTGAAGGTCTCATTGAATTCTTGAATTCTTCTCTGTAGCCCAGTGAGCATCTTTATGATCCTTATTTTTAACTCCTTGGGCATATTGCTTATCTCCATTTCATTTTGTTTTTTTCCTGAGGTTTTGTCTTGTTCTTTCTTTTGGAGCATAACCCTCAGTCTCCCCACTTTGTTTGACTTTTTATTTGTTTCTGTAGCTATGTGGAACAGCCACTTCTCCTAAACTTGAGGGCATGGTCTTGTGTATGGTCATCCCTTATGTATACCGTGTGCTTAGAGACTGTCATTGACTGGATGGAGCTATGGCTGCTGTAGACTGGAGGTCTTGGGACACCAGGGCAGGACAACTAAAGCTGAAGTGGGCACAGGTTGCTGCAGCCCCTGGGCTTTCCATGCAGTCGGTCCCCTGGTGGGACAGCTGAAGCTGAAGTGTGTACAAGCATGGGTGTCCTAAGGTTCTACATCCACAGGGCACCTGGTAGGAGAGTTGAAGGTAAAGTGGATGTAAGCCCAGGTATCTTGGGGCTCTCCGTGCAGAGGGTGCCCCAGCAGGGGGGCTGCAGCTCAGGCAGGGTGCAGTTTGGGAGGTGCCAGTGTTTTCTGTCCAGTGGCGCCCTGGTAGGACAGCGAAACTTGGAGTGTGGGCAGGATGCCCTAGGGTTTCAGAGGGTGGTCCAATGAAGCTGCAGTGGGTATCAATTTGGGTGTTCAGCTGGGACTGCTGTAGGGTATAGGCTGGGAACTCCTGGGCTGCTCCACATAGGGGTCCACCCTGGCAGGACACCTGAGCTCAGGTGGGCATGGGCTGGTATGATCCCTGGGCCCTCTGTGCAAAGTGTGCCCCCGCAGGACAGCTGAGGCTGGAGTGGGTGCAAGCTGAGAGATCCTGGGGTGCTCATTGCAAGGAGTGCTCTGGCCAGGTGACTGGGGCCAAGGTTAGTGCAAGCAAGGGGGGCTCTAGGGCTCTCTGTGCAGGTTGGCTGGAACCACAGCATGAGTTAGGGGTTCCTCCAGGGCTTCATGCGGGCAGCACCTTGGTGGGGAGGCTGGGTCCAAGACAGATGTCAGCCAGGAGCTCCAGGGGGCTCTGTTCCAGGGTTGCCCTCACAAGCCAGCTGAAGCTGAAGTGGTATCAGTTCGGGGTGCTGTGCACTTGCATCACCTTGGCCCAAAGGCTTGGAACTGTAGTGAGCACTAACTGGGGGAGTCCCAGGGTACACCACTCTGTGGCTGCCTTGGTGGGATGGCTAGGGCTGGTCCGGGCTAGGGGTCCAGGGCTCACCGAGGTGGTAGGTCACTTACGGAGCCTCAACCCTGTACTGGTCTGTACTTTCAAGGGGGAGAGGGAGCGTAGGCCACGTCGGCCAGCTCCTTCCACCCAGAGAGAATTCCAGCGGCATTTGGCAGAGTTCTAGGAGTGAGTCTTTTATATGCTCATTGATTCTGAAACTGCAGTTTTTGTTCTGTGCCCAAGTGCATGCACAGCAGCAAGCTGGCTGTTGTGTCTGGACACCATTGTGTTCTGTACTTGGAAGGTGGAGAAGGAGCATAAACCGCGCTGCTCGCCAGTCCTTCTGACCCCAAGGGAGTTCCAGCAGCTCCTCTGACATTTGGGAGAGTTCTAATGTTGTCTCTTTTATGTGCTGGTTGCCCTTGTAAACTACAGTTGTTTTTCTGTACCCATGGACAGAGGAATGTGCCCCTGGTCCCTCAGTATTATTCTTCTCTACTGCAGTTTGCAGTATGGGGTGTGAAGGTTCCCTTTGTCTCCCCTTCTTTCTTATTGTTCTCTCCTGTCATTCTTTCTCTCTTTTGTTAGGCAGAAGCTGCCCAATTAGCCCTTGGTTTTTCCTTCAGGACAGCTTGTTCTTTAAATAGGTTTAATATGATGTGATCTGTGGAGAAGGTAAGTTCATGGTCTTCCTTTGTTGCCATCTTGGACCAGAACCTCCTCTGTGTTTATTTATTTTAATATTATTTGATGCCCTGTCCATAGGGACCACTTTTCACACAGTGGCAAATAGTACCTTAATGCAGTCTACCTCGACCAATAAAAGAAATCAGACAAAGGAGATATCTACTTCCATGGAATCAAAGAAAGAATAGTCTCATTTTACAACATGTAGAAAAATGGTTAATGCCAGCCAGCTCATTTCCAACTAAATGTGGATTAGCACTTCCTAGATTTTGTCACCTCAGTCCAGTTGTTATTTCCAGAGCTTAATTTGAGTGGGTCTTGAAGAGGCACCTGGTATGATTGGGTGTGTGGTGTTCATTCTCAAGACAGACCTTCACCCTGATCTAATCTCCACGTGTGTTCTTGGGAGCAAGCGAGCTCATAGTCTACTCCACAGGTACCTCTTAGGATCACAGTACACTCTACCTCCATCCATGTCATAGCAAATGACAAGATTTCATTCTTTTTGATGAAATCAAGAGATTTCTCTGTTCATCAGCTGATGATGGTACAAGAAATGCTCTTCTAGTAAACCAGAAATGAGATGATAGATTATATTATTACCAGTTGTTCTGGGTCAGGCAGTGTGATACACTTGTATCTCCTTTCTTCCATTTTCTAGATGAGAACACTGAGGGTTGTTAGTGCAAACTTAGTAATTTGCTCAAAGCCCTATCGGTCCATTTTTCATCACTAAGGAGTGGTGACTTGTAGAAGGCCATGCCACTTTCTCTTCCCTCTGTCTTCCTCATTTCTAGAATTAGGAACCTTGACCAGTAGTTTTGAGTTTGAAACTCAACCACAGACTGCATGTTTTAAAACAGAAGAAATATATTCTTTCACAGTTCTGGAGCCTAGAATTCCAAAATCAAGGTGTCCTTAGGGCCACGTGCCCTCCAAAATCTCTGGGGGACAATTCCACCTTGTTTCTTTCCATTTCTGACAGCTCCAGACAGTCTTTGGCATGTGATTGCACCCTTGCAATGTGTGCCTCCAGCTTCATGTGGCCTTTTTGTCTTCTATGTCTTCTCTTCTCTGTCTCTTATAAGGATGCTTACTGGATTTAGGGTCCACCTGGATTAATCTCTGATGATCTCATCTTGAGACCCTTAATTCTTTCTTCAAAGATTCTTTCCAAAGGTCACATTCACAGGTTTGGGGGGTAGGACATGGACAGAATTTTCGGGGCTACCATTCAACCCTTATTGGAGAAGGAGGAATCTCAAGAACACTGTGATACTTACAGCCAGTCCTAAAATTGCACCTGTCCTCCCTGTGTTGGAACAGCGGCATTGGAAAAGGTGAGGGAGAGATAAGGGGAAGACACCATCACGGAGGAAAGGAGCTGTTTCATTCATGGCTTTCAGAGTCACCTAGTTTCCCTGACTGCACCATAGGGCCTGTCCCTAGTGCCAGTCCCAAGGCCAAGTCACCCGACTGCACCTTGCCTTCGGCCCCACGGCACATGGCTTTCTCAGCCAAGTTAGCCTTGAACTGCCTTGATATGCAGAGTTCCCTAAATCTTCAGAATTCTCCCCTGGTCTTCAGCTGTTTCCCAATGGGCTGCCCCCTCTAAAACAAACGAAGTTATCATTCAGAAAGGGCCTGCTGATGTCCTCAGATTTGCATACCCAGATGAGGCTGCAAAGCCATTTATCTCTCGAGAGCAGCCTGCTGTGGTCCCTTTTATTTTTTTATGGGATTGTCCTTAAATGGGTGATTAGTTTGGGGTGATTTATAAGTGCTTCAAGCTTGGCAATTTCCTCCTTAATGAGTGGACAGATTTGTGTCTGGCTTTAAGCAGCCTTGGTTTTTGTTGTTTGAGCATGTTCGCCCATCCCTCCCCCTCCCACGCAGCCCTCCACTGAGTTGGCTTCATCCACAGTCAGCTTGATTTTCACCATGGTTTCCCAACATTTAAAATCTGCCCGTCTTTGGCCATTTGTTTTTTTGGAAAGGCAGAAACTGAGACACACATGGCTTCTTCTCATTCTCCTCTCATTCAGGCACAAGAGGGAATTGCACTGACCTTGGCTCTGTTATTTATCCTTGCTGGGCCTTGGTTTACTCATTTGAAAGTAGAAAAATGATAGAATCTTGTTCTATCTTAGGGATTGTTTGAGAATGGCATTAGCTAACGTTAGGAAACTGCTTAGCACCATTCTCTGTTCCCAGTTAGCCCTTGATGAATGTTACCTGCTGTTTTTCCTGTTTTGATGATGTAGCAAGAGGCAGGCATGAAAAGTGAGGACCCTTTGAGCTTGATGCTCTTAAACCCCATTTTATCTACTTACCATTATTCATTCTTGGCCTCTTCACAGTGAGGCTTATCTGCCGTGAGTCCAGCTCTCCACCTCACTGTGATGATACACCCTCACTTGCTAGGTTACTCCATGATATTTTGCTTTGTTCTATTTTTAATTTAATTTTTAGTCTTACTGAAGTAATAAATAGACAGCACAAGTCACCTTCCTGTTCCTGGGGTCCCCTTTCTGAAGGCAAAGTGCTTTTATCTTTTTTAAGCTGTTTTCCACAATGGCGACCTCTACATTTTTAAGAAATGTAGTTACATTGTTGTTTCCTCAGTTAGATATTTTAGACCATTTACAGGCTTCCTAAAATGAAAGATGATAGATTCAGTTTTTATATCCTCTCCCACACAGACACAAACCGTCTCATAAGCTTCCCTTTTCCTCATTCTGCCATTATTGCTATATCATAATTTTGGGTCACATTCCTATTCTGTCTTCTTATGATTTTTATTGTGTAGATACTCTTGATTGCTGAGCCGTGCAGCGAGGGATACAGTTACCTCTTCCTTTCCCGTACAACCCGGAGGACTGCTTTGATTATTTGTTTTAATTTGCTTAGCGTTCTGGGTACTTGTCACTAATTTTTTTCTCAAATACTCTGGTAAAACTTTAAGACCATTTTCAACATAGACCAACACATCAGATAAATCATCAGTTTTACTTCCCGAGAGTCACTGCTCTGTACCAACTGGACTTGGCTGTCCTGTAAGCCAGCTGCATGATTCTCTTCCAGGGATTTCCTTTCCTCTTGTGATTGTGTTCTCTTTCCTGGACCTGTTGGAAATCATTCTTGGCTTACTCACTCATTTCAGTGTCCCAAATCTCTTAGTACCCTGCTGAGAAAGGATGTATGAAACACAAACAGTATGAATGCTAGACATGGTGAAAATGTAAAGATATTTTATTGTTATATTTGATTAACACTTCATTTGGGTGTGTAATTCTGTGTTGGAAGTAATTATTTCTCAAAATTTGAGGCCTTCCTCTATTGCCTTTTAGCTTTCAAGTTTGCTGTTGAGAAGTCTAATGCTGATTTCTTTTTAATTTTTAATTTTTTTGACAGAGAGAGCGAGCAAGCCGAGGAGGAGCAGAGCAAGAGAGGGAGAGAGAGAATCCCAGGCAGGCTCCGCACTGAGAACGCAGAGCCCGGCACAGGGCTGGATCTCATGAACTGTGAGATCATGACCTGAATGGAAACCAAGTCAGATGGTTAAGCAGCTAAGCCACCCAGGTGCCCCCTAGTGCCGGTTTTTTATCTTTTGTGGGTGATATGCCTATGCATATATGTGTATATGCACATATTTGCCTCTCAGAAAGCCCTTAGGAACGTAGGTGTACGTGTACATACTTGTGTGTGTTTTAGGAAGTCCTCTACCTTCTTAGTCCGTAGTGCTCTAAACTGTCCTAATGACTAAAGTGGACTTTTAGTCAGTTGCTTGGTCTGAACATCCATGGGCTCTTTCGTTCTAAAATTTTGTTTCTGATGCTCTGGCCCATTTTCTAGTTTTATACATTGACGGATTCCCTTCCCTTCTTCTAGTTTTCCTGTTTTCTCCTTCTGAGTCTCCCATTTTGGACTCTTTAGATTGAGCCTCTAATTTTAGATTGAGCTTCTACTTCTGTATATTTTGTCTCTTGTTATACTTTCTGAGATTCTTTTCAACTGTTTCTTCCATTTCTTGAACTGATTTTTTTTCTATCATAAGTTTTTAAGTATTCTTTGTTATTCTCAAAATGTTTCCTTTAATAGAATGCTGGTCTTGTTTCCTGGATATGATATCTTTTTTTTTTTAAATCTCTGTAAGTATTGTGATTATGGTATTTGAAAATTTAATTCTGTTTCCTGCACTATATTTTTTCTTCTCTTTCACCCCAATCTATTTGTTTCAGACCAAAGCTTTCATTTGCGAAGGTTTATCCACGAATTTGGTTGTCTTTGATTGCTCATTCATATTTTAAGAAGTAGGGAAAAAGCTGATTGAAAGTTGAGAGGGTGTGCTTGTATATGTGTTCACAGTAAGTGTGTTGAGATAAGTGTGTAGCATTTTGTATTTTTCTCTGTGTGGGTGATGCGTGTGTGTGTTTGGTTTATGTGTGTGGGGGGGAATGTGTGTGTGGGTGTTTGAGATATATGTGGGGGAGGAGTACACATTTGTATATTTTTGGAGTCTGTGTATCTGGAGTGTGTGACTCTCTTGTGGGGTATTGCATGTGTGTTCAGAGTGTGTGTTTGGTGGGAAGAGACTGGTGGCTTAACTGTAAGGTAAACAGGTGCATTCCAACCATCTTGTCTTGATAATCCTTAAATGTCTGCATCTGGAGATATTTTTTTTCTCTTGTATCAGCTTCTCAACTGAGGAATCCTTCAGTCTCCTGCCTTGCGAAGTATAAACTTAGCTTCCAAGATAATTCTAGGAGGCACAGGGAATGGCAGAGACAGTGGGGGGTGGGGGGAGGGGGGGACGAGGAGGGCTCATTATTGGTGTGCACGCTTTTACTGTGCCTGCATTTTCTTCAGTGCCTCACCTGACTCTTGGCTGTGCCTTAAGTTTTCATGATTGGAAAACATGTCTGGTGTGATATCTCCAGATTTAAAAAAAATCCCATTAACTGTTGAGGTCAGGATGGGTCCTAGCCTGGCAGTGAGGTGTTGGGGACAGTCCCCTGGAAGTCTAACCGCCTCTTTCACAGACTTTGAGCTAATGCTCCTCGTTTTGGCCTCACCCTTTGTGCCTTCCTTTTGAGGCTACCAGTACCTCAGTCCCCGAGGCCTTTGTGGGACTCGGCGTCACAAACTGGCACCCTGGTTGCCTCCATCCCCACCTGTCGATCCCTTTCCGTGTTGAGAAAAATGGTGTTGTTGCCTTGGAACTGTTGGCATCTTATCTTCTGTTCTCTTTGTCCTTGTGAGTTTATAGCTTTTTGTACCTTTACAGCATCTTATTGAGGTTTTGGAAAGAACAGAAATAACTGCATGGGTTCAAGCACTGCTTTCCAAATGTCTCACTTACTCTTTGCTAAGTTACCATGAGTCCTTACATCTCCAAGAAATGTGACAGAAAGTGGGGGTGACATACATTTCTAGATGTATATATATAGATTTGTATTTTTGCTAGTCTCTGTGCATTATGGTGGGCTGTCCAAATTTGTTTCTTTTGACATACATTTACTGAGCATCTCCCACATGGCCAGGCATTGTTTTAAAAAGGGGGGCGTGGGTGGAGGGAGACGCAGAGGCTTGCAGACATCTCTGCTTTGAAGAAAATTACACTCTAGACAGTGGTGGGAGATGGAATACAATCATGGTCAGGTGGTTTTAAGTACTACGTGGAGAATGAAATAGATGAGTGCTGGAAAGTTACGAGGGGACTCGTTTAGGGGGAATCAGGGCAGACCTCTGTGGAAAGAAGACATTTAAACTGATCTCTGATTGGGGGGCCTGGGTGGCTCAGTTGGTTAAGCATCTGACTTCAGCTCAAGTCATGATCTCATGGCTCATGGGTTTGAGCCCCTTGTCGGGCTCTGTGCTGACAGCTCAGAGCCTGGAGCCTGCTTCGAATTCTGTGTCTCCCTCTCTCTCTCTGCCCTTTCCCCACCTCTCTCTCTCAAAAAATAAACATTAAAAAAAAATAAATAAAACTGCTCTCTGATTGACCAGAAGGAGCCAGCAGTACCAAGGCCAGGGCCAAGGGCACCATGGACACTGAAAGTAGCTGGAGCAAAGGTTCTTCAGTGGAAACTAATGGTGTCAAGAAGCAGAACGAAGGATGGCTGGTTGGAGCTCAGGAAGTTTTCATTGGCAGACGCAGAGTAGGGGATGTAGTATGATTTGATTGCAGCTTTTGTAAGTTCACTCTGGCTGCTCATTTTGGAGCAGTAGGGAAAGTAGGGGCTAGGGTGTAATCCACAGGGCCCGTTGGAACCTGTGTCAGTAACTCGGGAGAGGTGCTGATGGGGTGGCCAGATGGCAGGGTTGAAGCTAAGTTGTTTCGGCAGCCCAGGATGCAGGACCTACTGTTGGACTCGATATGGAGAGAGAATGATCAAGAATAATGGCAGGATTTTTGGTTTCTTTGGAAGAATCTGAAGAGTAAGTTTACAGAAAAGAGCAATTTGGAGGATGGCTCTGGATTTTAAAAAATCTTTTTATTATACTATAAGCTATATACAGAAAAGCCCAACCGTTCTCAGTGGTGAATTTTTACCAAGTGAACACATTCACATAAACCCCATGCAGATCAGGACAGCATTACCAGTCGCCAGGGTGTGTTAGTTTTGAGATTTGGTTGTCTTCCATAGCCAAGTGGGGATATTAGCTGTCTGGAGGTAAAAGTTGGGAACCATTGGCCTATAAATGATGTTTAAAATTGTGGGACTAGATGAAACTAACAGGGAAAAGATCATAAGGGGACCCAGGTTTCTGGCTGTTGCACCATGGGTAGTGGGGACAGTTAGACTGGGAGTCCAGGGGCAGAGTCACGTTAGGTGCCTGAGCAGCAGCTGGTAGGCAGGTGAGACCAGACACCAGTGTGGGCTGGAGGTCAAGAGGGGATTTTGAGAAGACCATGAGCAGATACATTGAAAGATGCTGAGACAGTTGGAGTACTGAGGTCAGAGACGTTCTCTGGGCTGGTTACTAGGAGGGTCCCTGGTAATGCTGAGGCATGCCTTCACCTGCGGGACGGCTGTCCAACTGAGTCAGTGAAGAAGGAAACTGCTTGTGAGGAAGTTGAGACAGCAGCATGACACAGAAAGAGACTATCCAATGAGAAGGGGAGCACTGGAATGTTCTGGTATCTATAAGGGGTCCTGGGATTAAGTGAGGATTTTTTTTTACAGGATGAGAGATGTTCTACAAGTATGTTTACTCTTGGGAACGATCCAGTAACAGGCTGAGAGTGAGATGGGAAGGAATGGCTCTGAGCTCTGAAGAAAGGCAAGCATCCAGAGAACGCATTTATTTTAAGGAATAACATTTTCCTGTTAGAACAGAAATTGTTAGCTGAGAAAGGGATCTACGTGCAGGTCAGCTGATGGGCATGGCGGTAGAGTTCTCATCCTACTCTCTCCATTTTCTTCCTACACTTGACCTTAGCACAAAGACTGAGAAATGATGTTTCTCTTTTCTTCCTGAAGTATCAGCAAGGGCGTGGCTCAGAGGAGAGAAGGAGAGGTGCAGAGGGCGGTGCAGAGAGGAGAGAAGTAGGGGGTGGGGAAGGGGGAGAAGGTAGGAGAGAGCCATAGAGACCCTGGGAAAGAAAACATACTAAAGAGGTGCAGTCAGCTTGGAAGTTCTCGGTGCCCTCCTGAGATATGCAAGCAGGAATCTCCAGTGAGACCAGGCAGCATAGTGACAGCTGTTTCCCATGGCCACGTTCAAAGTGCTTGGGTGCCCCAGTGGAGCAGGCAGGTGGAACACCATCAGCGATGTCACTTAGTGCTGGCCACAGCCCAGCCAGGGATGAGGTAAGCTGCCCGGGGACACAGGGCTCACCTGTCATGGAGTGGGACTGCCTTCTGACTCTTCAAGCAGTGTCATCTGTCCTGTAGAACTGCTGTCACAGAGTGAAGACAGAGGCAACCTAAGAGTGGGAACAGGGACTGCCTCAAGTGTGGTGCTTTATGGTTTAAGAAAAGAGGCCCTCTTGATTTCCAACAGGAAGTAAAACCACGGGATGCCTGGATGGCTCAGTTGATTGAGTGTCTGACTCTTGATTTTGGCTCAGGTCGTGATCCTAGGATTGTGGGATTGAGGTCCATGTCAGGCAACGTGCTTAAGATTTTCTCTATCTCTCCCACTGCCCCTGACCCCCCTCCCCTTAAAAAGAAAAAGGAAGTAAAACCAAGAGGAACAGGTGTGGGAAGCCAAACTGATTTCCAGCTCCTTCAAGGGCCCTTCGTCAAAGATTGTCATTTTTGGTTGGCTTCCATTTGCAAAGGATCAGTTTGCCAAGTGCATCCTAACGTGATTTGTGGATTATTCAACATGTTGTGTCATCTCTGTTATCTTCTTGATTGATGGGAACACTAATGAGTTCACTCTATCAGGGTAGCAGGGAACTCTGGTCCCCAAGGCACATCCACTCAACCGGTTTCTGGTTTCTGCCAAAGCCATGAGGGCTGTTCCATGGAAGTGCAAGGGCACCCTGAACCCTGTGTTCCACCTTGAGTGTGCCCATCTCTGCATTCTGCCCCAGAGCCTTGCTGTGAGGGCCCATTCAGCCGCCACACATGGTGTCAGAAGCATTTGCATGTATGCACACACACGTGTGTGTGTGTGTGTGTGTGTGTGTTAATATCCCTGGGGCCAACCTTAAATCAAAGGGAGATGGGAGCTGGGATGTCCTGGCCCTCCCACTGTTCCGGACACTTCTGGGAGGACTGCCTTCTGCTCAGGAGGTTCCAGGAGCCTGGGGCCCCTGATCCTCACAGTAGTACCGATGACAGTTCCCTCTGACAGTGGCTTTCTCCCCCCACCCCCGCCTTGCTCTCCCTGACCTCTCACCTGTTTTCTGAGATTTCGTTCCAAATAAATCCCTGTCCCAAAGTCCTTGTCCCAGGTTCTTCTTTCAAGCAAACTTCCGATACAGACTTGAGCAATGATTCTTTTAGAGTGACTCCCACAAAACGGAAAACATTTCAGGATGGTATAGGTGAATTTGACAAGGGACAGGTGACTAGAAAGAAAACTATAAGCTGCTGTAGAGGAAGGGGTTAAGAGCTTGGGCCTTGGAGTCTGATAGGCCTGGGACCCAGAGGACTTTGCCCCATGTAGATTAGACACTAGACAAATGACATAAGCTCTCTGAGCCTCCCCCTTCACATCTTTAAAATGGGCATGATGGGTAAGGGTTTCCCAATAGAGATGCACATAAGAAGCCTGGGGTTCTTGTTGGAGACACAGATGCCGGCTCCCTCTCGTGGAGGTGGAGTGGCTCCGTCTGTCTCTTCCCCTTGTAGCCTCGGCAGTTCTGCTGCAGGCTGTGTGCCCACTGCGCCCTGAGCAGCGCTGTCCTGGCATCATATTAGATGGGGTAGAGCCCTGTGCATGGGGAGAAGGGGAAGAATGTCCTGCACCACCTACGCAGGCCCTGCTAAATGCTAGTGGGGACATTGATAGCAATGGTTTATCATCACTGTTCTTAAGGCACCACCTTCAATTACGGCACCGAGTCTACACCTGCACTCTTCCTTCTCCGGAACAGAAACAGGAATTGGAAGAGTAGATGGTGTCTATGGCCACCACCCCAGGAGAGAGCAGATACCTGGGTAATCCTGGGCAGTCAGTTCCCAGGCTGCAGTGCCTGTGGGGCGAGCAGGAGTATCAGCGTTGACACAAGGGGGAAAGCCACCCCCGCGCTTGCCATGAGTTCCTCCGCGTCTCTGGAAGGCAGTGCCCTGTGTGATCCTCACCAGCCCGAGTGGGGCACCAGCCCTCTCCCTGAGATGTGCTGGGAGTTGCTCTTAGCACAATATTTATCTCATCATGTAAACCAATCTAGCTGGTTAGAAAAACACGTTTTATTGCATTCTTAGGCAGTGCACTTAGCTGGCTGGGCTCCTATAAAGCCATCTGTGTCTAACGATAGAAATAACTTATCAGTATAAAGGCTGGGTAAATTGGATTAAGAAATCACCGTGTGCTGAGAAAGTGGACAGAATACATTTAGAAATGGAAACAAGGATACATAAAAAAAAAAAAAAAAAATTGGGGAGTGAGAATGGAGTGGTGGCCGAGCCTAGCTGTAAGTCCCAATTCTTCTACTTGACTTAGCTGTGTGACTGAGGGCAGGTTACTTGACTTCTTTGTGCCTCATCTTACACATAAAATGGAGAATTCCCTGAGAGAATACGTGTAACGAAGTCCTTGGAACCATGTCTGTAACTAGGAAGAGTTCAGTAATAACAAGTTATGGGAGAACTCTTGGACAGGTTAGGGTGTGCACTCCGCCGGGCTGGGACCAGGGTGAGTAGTGTCAGGTACTCGGGTGAATTTCAGGGGGTGCCAGAAATCTCAGTAATCCAGGTAAATAGTACTTTCATGTAACATTTTTAAAACCTCAAAATCCATGATGACAGGTACCAAATTAAAAAAATTTTTTTTAACGTTTATTCATTTCTGATAGAACAGAGCATGAGTGGGGGAGGGACGGAGAGAGGGAGACACAGAATCCAAAGCAGGCTGGCTCCAGGTTCTGAGCTGTCAGCACAGAGCCGGACATGGGGCTTGAACTTACTTACCGTGAGATCATGATCTGAGCCAAAGTCGGACACTCAAATGACTGACCCACCCAGGTGCTCTCTCCCCCCAGATTTTTAAGTAAAGATAAGATGTGGGGCGCCTGGATGGCTTAGTCGGTTAAGCGTCCGACTTTCACTTAGGTCATGATCTCGCGGTTCGTGGGTTCGAGCCCCGCGTCGGGCTCTGTGCTGACTGCCAGCTCAGAGCCTGGAGCCTATTTCAGAGTCTGTATCTCCCCCTCTCTCTGACCCTCCCCTGCTCACGCTGTCTCTCTCTTTCTCTCCTAGAAAAAAATAAAAATAAAAAATAAATAAATAAATAAATAATGATAAGATTCGACCCTACAATTATATACCCTGCCTCACTTGCCTTAGGCTAATCCTGGCCCTGAACTTGGAGTAAAACTTTATGTACAAAAGCAGGTGACCAGCATAAGGGCTGTAGTTGGATGCTTTTAATTTTTATTTAATTTTTTAAAAAAGTTATTTATTTATTTTGAGAGAGAGACAGAGTGAACAGGGAAGGGAAGGAGAGAGAGAATCCCAAGCAGGCTTCGTGCTGTCAATGTGGAGCCTGATGCAGAGCTTGAACTCACAAACTGTGAGATCATGACCTGAGCCAAAAATAAGAGATGGCCACTTAACTTAAGCCACCCCTGTGCCCCTGATGCTTTTAAGTTTTAAAAAGGATTGCACTAAAATATTATATACCACTGTTACTGGTTTTTTGGCACCCCCTTATATTTTGTACCCCAGTTATGTGTCTCATCTGTCTCACCCCAGTCCCCATCCTGGATATTATTCTCTCTGTGACTCTCAGAGAAATTCTAGATTATAGAGTCACTCTGTGAGCTCTCCCAGGCTCTCAGAGGCAGACCACGTTTTCCCATTTAGCCACAAGATACAAAATATTAATCGAGTACATGCGTGTGACACTTCATGGGGAGTGGCAGGCTGCAGGAGTGGCCCAAGGTCACCTTCAGGCAAAACTCCCAGTCCAGAAAGACAAAGATCTGCTTTCGCACATTCTCCTTCCACCCACAAAGTGTATTTTTGAAGTTAAGTGCAGGGGGGAGGGGCGAGCAGAGTCCAGGAGAAAGCTGGATGAAAATCTCCAGGACCAAGAGTTGGTGCCTTTTTCTTTGTTGTTTTAACCTTCTCGGTGCTCTTCCAAAGGAGGCATTTGTCAGCGCTGCTATCAACTTTAGTGGCCTGTGTTTATAGCTCTGGATTTAATAGGAAGGACATAAACATACACTTTTCATCCATTTTCACTGTTGTGCGCTACGCTCAGACAACGGTTAGGATTATCATAACCCTTTGGAGGGAGCTATTATGGGGCCCGTGGTTTATCCCTGCCCTAGCAGGGCCATAAAGTCTGCGCCTCAGCGTGCACAGACACACCATTAATGCGTCCTGGTCATTATCTGAGGCCCCCACCCCACCCCCATTTGTTAGGATTAATCCCTTCTTTTCAAGGCTTAAAGTCAACCAGTTTTTACCTCTCCCCTGACAGTCGCTCACACACTGCAGGGGCTGTGTATAAGACGCGGGCTGTGGACCGACCTTTCCTGAGGGCAAATAAGTTAGCACTCGGAATTTTTGCTCATTTGGCCCTTCGGCTAGAGCAGGGGCACGTCTGTGTCATTTGGACCCGGAATGCTGCCGACACAGCCACTCACTCCAGAGAGGCAGGGAGAAAATGAGCTGTCTCGCAGACTTACCCACCAGCAGGCAGTGCGACCTGAGCCAGGCCAGTTAACCAGCCTGGGCCTCCCACCTCTGGGTGGAAAATACGGTCAAAGGTGGGTGGCTTCCAGCCTGGGAAGGCTGTCGGCCCAGGAGAGGGGCAGTGCTGGCTGGAGGCCGTGATACCAATGTCCCATCCCAACTTGAAAGCCAGGGGACTGTGACTACAGACTGCCTTGCTTTGCAGAGTATCTAGCAAAGGAAAGAGTCCTTCCACTGTTAGATTGACCTGAGCACAGTACATACGAAATGACTCAAATGAAAAAGGAACACACACACACACACACACACACACACCACACCCCCGCCCCCGCCCGAGCACCCATCCTATTTTAACGAGGAAATTCTGACACAGCCAAAAAAAAAGTTCATTTTTTTTTTTTAATTATTTCCATGCTGTTCTTTGACTTGGTGGGGAGTTGTTTCTTTGCACGAAAATGAGTTTTGTGACATTCAGGAGGGCAAAAAAGTATTCAGTAGTTTTGTTTTGGTTTTAAATACTCAATTTATTAAAACTATACTACAATCTTTCCTCACGCTTTTTAATTCCAGTTTCTAAATCTCATGATCCTATTTATAAATCTCACAATTTAGCAGTCTCATTAAAGGAGGTTTTGTTGATTATTTGTGCTCATTTATTAAACTTAGTTAATTGAGCCTTTTTAAACATTTTAAACTTCATTTCTGAGCAGACTATATTTAGCTTCCTTTTTAAAAACTTCATTTTATTGTAGAAGTTTTCAAAACTTTCCAAGTACTCACCCAGTTCCTAGAACTCTAATAAATTAAACTTACCTAAATATGTTTTTAGGACCTCTTAAGTGTTGCAGTACTGTTTTAAAAATAGATCAGGGCAATTGCAAGCTTACGTTAGTCAACTGTGTGTGTCTCAGACGGGAATGTGTAAGGGTGATTGATTAACTCACTCAAACTTATTTCTCACAAAAAAATTAAGTATGCAAGAAAGTAAGCAAAGATTTTGTAACGTAAAAAAATTATATGGGTTTATTGCTCACAGACCTTTCTTTACTTAATTCTAAATTTTTATTTAAAAGATGCTTACCCAGGAAACAGCATTTCACAAACTAGGGCGTCTGCCTTTTTCCAGCAAGGTTTGAGCTCATTGCTCAGATTCCTGAAGTTCCCCAGCCATCAGAGATACCGATACCGCCGGCATGCAGACTAGAGTAGTGTCACGTCCCCGATGGGCACCAGGGTCTCCACAGCTCAGTCTGCTGACCCTACAGATCTACTCAGACTGTACTGAATTTTGCAGTTCTCTGACCTTTCAAAATATTTGAATTTGGTAGGACTCTGCCCTTGAAATTGTACATATTCTTATTGATACTAAAATGATATCGGAGTGGCTTCTATATATCACAGGGCTGTATTTGACTCATGAATACTGTTATGAGCTGAATTGCGTCCCCTCCCCCCCAAAAAAGACATGTTGAAGTCTTAGCTCTCAATACCTCAAAACATGACCTTATTTGGAGATGGTCTTTAAAGAGGTGATTAAACTAAAATGGGATTATCAGTGGGCCCTAATCTAGTAGGCTGGCGTCCTTCTCAGTGGGGAAGCTTGAATATAGAGACAGACATATACAGAGGGAGGGTGATGTGAAGACGGTCCTGGGACATTGGAGTGGGGACAGAGGAATGGATGCATCTACAAGCCAAGGGGCATCAGAGCCTGTCAGTGCTTCCGTTCAGGTGGATGGACCTCCTAACACACTCTACAGCCGGGCAGGGTGACAGTTGGCACAACCTTCTGAGAAGGGGTGTCTCTCAAAACGAAAAAGGATTTTGTGGGGCACGTGAGTGACTCAGTCACTGAGCATCTGACTCTCGATTTCTTCTCAGTTCATGATCCCAGTTCATGGGATCAAGCCTCGCATCAGGCTCCATGCTGAGCAAGGAGTCCGCTTAAGATTCTCTCTCTCTTCCTCTCTCTCAGTCATGTTTTCTCTCTCTCTCTAATTTAAAAAAAAAAAAAGAAGAAGGAAGATTTTGTAGTACCACCTGTGGAATTGTTAAATAATGAAAGAATGGCACAGAAGTGCAAAGACGAGTCTGCTAAGGAGTTTACTGCAGTGCTGGTTATGATAGTCCCACGTGGGCTGTCCCTCCCCATAGCGTGACTGAGCACACGTGCACCCCTGTGATGGTGCGCTCTGCACTTCTGAGCATTGATGCTCATTGACCTGGGAGAATGCAGTATCCTTTTTTACAGCAAAAACAGGGTTGTAGAAGTTATAATCCTGTTTCTTTAAATGAACAAGTGTGCTCTGGCTTTTCAGCAATCACAGAAATGTTTTTTCTGATATTTTCTTAGGCAAGAAACTATATGCTCACTCTCAGGCATGAGAAAAAGAACGAACTGGTTGATGGATGGTATAGGTGTCTCTTGCTGAGACACAGGGCTGAGGCAAAATGACTTCAGAAGGTCACTCTTACTCATGCCATTGCTTTTCGGACTATCCTTGCATGCTAAAAGAAGTCCTAAAAACATTTATTGGTTTGTTTAAAGTGGTGCTCTCAATTTCATGAGTGCTCAGCAAGGAGTGCTGGCTCTGGAATGAGCCTTGAGAGTGCACCCCAGCTCCATACAGGACTTGAATAGGCATTAAGCCGTGCTGAAGGTTGACATCCTCGTTACTGCAAAGGCACCTATTTCAGAGGGTTTGCTAAGAGCTGGCTGAGATTCAGAAGGGTAGCTACATGCATGGCACATCTTAGGTGCTCAGTCAATGTTGAGAAATTGTTACTGTGATTCTCTTAGCAGGTACCTGCTCCTGGACACCTGAAAGGTTCCAATTTTAATTGACTTTGGTTGGGGACCACATTTAAGAATGGATGGTGGAGAGTTAAAAACACTGGGGTGTAAGTAAGAGGGCTCATGTTTTTGAACTCTTGGGTTTCCATGAATCCGTTTAGCACTATTCAGGCCCACTGGGCTAAGTTTCTTTAAGTATACAGATAGAAGGTTAGTCTGAGCAAGCTTCCATCTCTGTAAACCTACGACTGCTTGGCCTGAGGCACTGATGTGACTGTCCTGTTGAGACTCCCAGGTAGAGACCCTTATCTGTGTGCCCTGGGCTGGAAGGGGCCTTTAGTAAAGTAATAACAAAGAATTCTGTTTCTATTTGCTTCTGACCCTGTTGCAGCAGCTGATAGGCCTGCATAGTGCTGTTATCAACAATTTATGGTCACCTCCCTGCCATGCTCTTATCAGCAGAGCTAATCACATTTTAAGCTTTTTGAGTTTTTCTCCTTCAAATAATTGCTTGGCTCCACTGTCTAGCAAATCTTTAAATGATAGTTTGATTCTTTGGTATGGGAGCACTGGAAGATGGTCTGGTAAACTCCAGTGATTTCTGCCTCAAGGAGGGACCTGTTAGGAGAAAATGGCAGTGACACACTTTTTCTTTCTTTGCACAGTGTTTTGGGTCTTGGTTCTGGCCGGCTCAATGTCGGCTGACTTATTGCTTTCTCTTCTGTGGGTGTCTCTAAAATTATCCATAATTCAGCATTTATTACCAGCATTTCCCAATTATGTTTCTTAGTGAGTTTCTTGTTCTCAGAGATGTGATTGATTAGGTATTGTGAAAAGAAATACAAGAAGAAAAAAAAGATTGCAATGAAATAAAACTGGAGTCTTTGTAGGTTTTCTTTTTCTTCTTTTTTTGGAGACTCATAAAGTCCCTGGTCATATCAAAGTCATTAAAACGTCCTGTAGTCAAGAATCGTTTCCACCTCATTTAATCCACTTTTGTGAATAATGTTGTGTGTGTGTGTGTGTGTGTAATAATTAGTGTTATAACACTTAGCATCTTGGTGAATATTTGGAAAATAATCTAGACTGTGCTTTTGATCCTTTGAACAGAGTTGAGCCCTATTTATAGCTTCTATTTATAAGAACGTTTAAAAAATGTTTAACCTTGACCATTAGTTACCTCGCTAAGGGGTGACTGCATGAGTTCTCTTTGTGGAGGTCCGCTGGCTCTCCCTCCTTCCTCACCTCACTGAGTGCACCATTTGGAGTTTTGTGACATGTCTTCTTTCCCAGCTTCTTGGGCCTTTGTGTAGCTGAGTTACGCTTCTGGGATCAGAGGTGAGGAGAGCATCACCTCCTCTTGCTCCAGCCCCGTATGTGTCTGACAGTTCTGGGGCAGGTCAGAAGGCAAGTGGCCCTTCTGGCTCCCAACATCCAGGTTCTCCCATGCCTTCTTGCTCTTTCCTCATTGGGAACTTGGGCTGCCTGCTTCTGTCTGGAGACGCGACATTGCCAGTCTTCACCTCATCTTCTTCCCACATGCTGATTGGGGTGGTGCCTGTGCTTGCCTCTTTTGAGACTGGCTCCGATTTTCATTTTGAAATAGGCACTAAGGAAACAAGGCAGTGGTGCACCTGGGTGGCTCAGCTGGTTAAGTGTCTGATTCTTGATTTGGGCTCAGGTCATAGTCTTTTCATTCACTCTGCACTGATGGGGAGGAGCCTGCTTGTGATTTTCTCTGTCTCTGTCTCTCTCTGCCCTTCTCCTCCCCAAATTAAATACATAAAAACTACCAGGTAGTGATCCTCTTTGAGAGAAACCAAAAGAGCGATAGGAAACTTCCCAATAAAGAGAAATCCTGGTAAATGTTTTGCCTCGTTGTGTCCTGGAGTGGGTTAGTTCACTAGGGTCCATATGACACAGTCCTGGAAATGGAGTGGCTTAAATAATGGATATTTATTCTCTCACTATTTTAGGCTAGATAGTCAAAGATAAGGATGTGGGCAGATGTGGCTCCTTCTGAGAACTGTGGAGGGCAGTCTGTTCCCTGCCCCTTTCCTAGCTTCTGGTGGTTTGCTGGCCATCTTTGGCAGTCTTTGACTTGCACAAGTGTCCGTTTGATCTCTGCCTTCATCTTCACACAGTGTTCTCCGTGTCTTTGTGTTGGACTCAGGATTTCCCCTTTTCATGAGGACATGGGTCAGATTCGGTGGCAGCCCACCTTGTGAACTCATTTTAACTTGATTACCCCTATGAAGGCTTTAAGTAAGGTCACATGCTGAGGTGCTAGGGTTAGGACTTCAACGTATGAATTTGAGGGGGACCCAGTTCAACTAATAACATCGAACATTAGGGAGCACCAGAATGGTGGTCCCACCACGGCCTCCTCCACTCCTGATGGAAAGCTGGAGGAAGGGGGCTATTGACATTACCTTGCTAAGACCCATGGGAAGCTGTGGTTTTCCCCAGCAGTAGGAATATCAGACATTTTGGATCTATCCTTTGTTTAATGCTTATACAGAGCATCAAGCAAGTTTGTGTAAATTATCTCATTAAATCCTTATAAAACCACTGCACTTCCCTTAGATTCCTGCCATACTCGTACCAGTGCCTGCCTCATTCTTTGGGATCTCTAGTCGTTTCCTTCTGTTTTCCCACTCAAGCCTGGCAGGTCTCCTGGATGTTCCTGTATTAACATAACAATACCTCAGGGGCACTTGGATGGCTCGGTCCCTTAGGCATCTGACTTTGGCTTAGGTCATGACCTCTTGGTTAGGTTCCTGGGCTTGAGCCCTGTGTCAGGCTCTGTGCTGACAGCTTGGAGCCTGGAGCCTGCTTTGCATTCTGTGTCTCCCTCTCTCTCTGCCCCTCCCCTGCTCTCACACTTGCTTACGCACGCGCTCTCCCTCTCTCTCAAAAAAATAAACATTAAAAAAATGTTTAAGTGATAATACCTCATTACCCTCAGAATACCTTATCCCTTCCTTGCTTTATTTTTCTCTGTAGCACTGAATACATTCCCTGATTTTCTTCCTACTTTTTATTGTCAGTGACTCTGTTTGGAAGGTAAGCTCCCAGAGGGCAAGGAGCTGCTTCTTGTTTTGTTTAGTGCAGTAGCTCTAGCCCATCACATAACATTTAGCGTATAGTAAGTGTTCAGCATGTATCTCTTTAATGAATGGATGAATGACAGGAGTAAGTATTAATATCGTAAGTTACAAAAAAGAACATAAATTCAGAGCACTGAAAACCAAGAAAAATAGAGCTAGGAGGCAGGGCCACAATTAAAATCCACACTCTTAGAGACATGCACATCACAACCACACTGAGACATCACCTCACCCCATTGAGACAGCTGCTGTCAACCAAACAGAAAACAACAGGCGTTGGGGAAGACATGGGGAAATTGGGACCCTCCAACTCTCTGGTGGGATTTTAAGATTGTACAACTGCCATGGAAAACAGTGTGCTGGTTCCTCAAATAATTAAGACTGGAACTTCCATATGACCCAGTAATTCCACCTCCAGATACATATCCGACAGAAGAGAGCATGGTGTCCAAGAGGTACTTGCATGCATACCCATGCTCACGCCAGCACTGTGCACAAGAACCAAGGGGTGCAAGCAGTTCCACTGTCTGCTGACAGACAAGTGGATTAAGAAAATGTGGTGTGTACTGAGATACCACCTCACGCCGGTCACAGTGGGTAAAATGAGCAAATCAGAGGACTCTAGATGCTGGCGAGGATGTGGAGAAATGGGCACCCTCCTACACTGTTGGTGGGAATGTAAACTGGTGCAGCCCCCCCTCTGGAAAACAGTATGGAGGTTCCTCAAAAAATGAACAATAGAACTCCTCTAGGATCCAGCAATAGCACTGCTAGGAATTTACCCAAGGGATACAGGAGTGCTGATGCATAAGGGCACATGGACCCCAATGTTCATAGCAGCACTCTCAACAATAGCCAAATCATGGAAAGAACCTAAGTGTCCATCAATGGATGAATGGATCAAGAAGATGTGGTTTATCTATACCATGGAATACTACATGGCAATGAGAAAGAATGAAATCTGGCCATGCGTAGCAACGTGGATGGACCTTGAGGGTGTTATGCTGAGCAAAATAAGTCAGGCAGAGAAGGACAGATACCATATGTTTACACGTATAGGAGAATTAGGAGGAACTTAATGGAGGACTGTGGAGGAGAAGAAGGGGAAAAATAGTGGGGGAGAGGGAGGGAGGCAAACCATGAGAGACTCTTGAATGCTGAGAACAAACTGAGGGCTGATGGGGGTCGCGGGGAGGGGAAGGGGGTGATGGGAATGGAGGAGAGCACTTGTGAGGATGAACACTGGGTGTTATATGGAAACCAACTTGACAATAAACTATTAAAAAAAAGAAAATGTGTGTACGTAAAATGAAATATTGTTTACCCTTAAAATGGAAGGAAATCTGACCTATCCTATAATGTGGATGAATGTGGAAGATATTACTTTGAGTGAAATAAGATAGTCACAAAAAGACAAATACTGGAGGATTCCATTTATTTGGAGTACCTGAAATAGAGACAGAAAGTAGGAGGGTGGTTTTGAGGCCCGGGTTAGAGGGGAAAGTGTGTGGCACAGCAAGTTTGTATTTAACGCATATAGAGTTTTAGTGTAACACATGAAGCAGGGTCTGGAGATCTGCTTCTCAGCAATGTGGACATGCCTGACACTGATCTGCACACTTCAAAATGGTTAAGCTGGTAAAAATAACAATGACAGTTATTGTTTATAGAACATTGTCTTTTTTAAAAAATATTCACTGGAATAAAATGAGGGAAGAGTTTCATGGCAGGAAATGGTAACTAGTAAATGCGGAAAGAATGTAAAAAGACAAAACCCAAACCGTCCATCCTCTGTAGCCTCCTGGGGTGTTAACCTTTGGGGGTGCCTTCTGGGTGCTGACAGATGTCTCTATCAAATAGTAATGACCTCAGCTAGAGCTGCCTCTGTTCAGAACCAGAAGAGACTGGCTCTGGACCTCAGCGTGAAACCAAGTAGTGCCATCTAAGACTCATAGAATGTCTTCCTTTCACAAAGACGAATCCCTTAATCAAGGGGAATCCAATATTGGGAAGGGAGGCAGAGCCAGGCCACGCCGTAGAGCATGGTAGGAGTGGGGTGTGGAGAGAGTTTCTCAGAGCACTTAGGGCAGGAAGTACAGAAGAGCTTGCACGGGGCACACGTTAAAAATAGGGACTGAAGAAATGTTTGTAAATACTGCATACCCAGGAAGTTGTTTTCCAGCCAGAGATGGAAAGATGGAGAACTTGGGCAGGGGAGAAATGGCTCCTCGGGGAATCTGGGCAACACGGGTGTGCTTGAGAATGCCGGGGATGCAGGCAATGGCGAAATGTCTAGGGACACCTCAGGTCTCAGATGGGACCAGAGCTTCCTCCCCCGACCCCCTCCCTGCCCCAGAGCTGTGCCCCTGCAGTAGTTAAAGCCACACGCTCCCTCGCAGCTGTCAGGATGCTTGTTGGCCGCTGGGAGGGAGGGAGAAAAAGGCATGTTTTTTGAAATCTTGGTCTCATGAAGAGTCCTCAAATTTGGACTGTGACAGTTGGGTTAATTTTATGTGTCACCACTGAATGGGCAATGAGGTGGTCAGATAGTGGGGCATAACATTATTCTGGGCATTTCCGTGAGAACATTTTTGGATGAACTTAGCATTTGAATTGGTAGACGGAAGAAAGGAGATTGCTCTTAGCAATGGCAGTGGGCCTCATCCCCTCAGGCGAAGGCCTGCATGGAACAAAAGCTTGCCCTTCTTCAAGTAAGAGAGTTCTTCTTGCCTGGTGACCTTTATACTGGACATAACTCTCCGNAGCACTAGAAATTTCTAGGTCTCATCTTGTCAGCCTTTGGACTGGAACTAAACCATCTTGGGTCTCCAGCTTGCCCACTCTCCCTGCATATCATGGGATTAACCGTGTGAGCTAATTCCTTATAATAAATACCTCTCCCTAATACATACATACGTGTGCATCCGATTGGTTCAGTTTCTCTGGAGAACTCTGACTAATGGTCTAAGCTAGGCGTTAGGAACCTGTGCGCCATGAACTAAATCCAGCCTGCACCTGTTCTTGTACAGCCCATAAACTAAGAATGGCTTTACCATAGATATTTGTAATCAGTGTGATGACAAAAACACAAACTGTGAACACTAAGTAAGCAAAAGCCCCGCACCCTCACATTCTTCTCATTAGTGTAGGCCTGTATCACTAACACACATACAAACTTGGGAATTCATCAACAAAACATAGTGGAAATTTGTTTTCTTCTTTTTTTTAAATGCAATCTCTACACCGTATGTGGAGCTCAAACTCCCAACCCCTGACATCGAGAGTCACATGCTCTACTGACTAAGCCAGCCAGGAGCTCTCTGTTTCTCTCCTCTTATAAAATGTCAAGTTAAAATTCTTCATTTTGTCTCTTTACCCACGTATCCTAAAATATTTGCTATTGGGTCTTTATTTTTTATTTTAGTAAAAGAGTTTTTTTTTTTTTTTTAACATTTTTTATTTTATTTCTTTGAGAGAGTGTGAGCAGGGGAGGGACAGAGAGTGAGGGAGACACAGAACCCGAAGCAGGCTCCCAGGTTCTGAGCTGTCAGCACAGAGCCCAACACAGGGTTCAAACTCACAAACCGTGAGATCATGACCTGAGCAGAAGTCTGACACTTCACTGACTTAGCCACCCAGGTGTCCCTATTGGGTCTTTCAAAGGTTTGCTGACCCCTTGCCTAAATGCTAACCATTTGCTCTAAGTGAAAAGAATTGTGGGTACCTTAAAGCCATCCAACACAATTTTTGTTTTTTGCCTTTTCAACTTTGAAAAGTATCTCTGTTCATATTCTGTTAATTTTTAACATTAAAAAATGAAAGAAAATTTTCCCAGTGGGCATAATTAGAGCACACTTGGCGTCTTTTCTTACTGATGAAGGTAAACGCAGGCGGCGAGGAGGGCTGCTGCTTCCCTGTCTTGCTGGCTGCCGGCTTTGTGTGCTGCTCAGGTTGGAACTAGGCTGGGTATTGATGGTGTAGTATCAGCATTGACTTGTCCCGACCCTTACCTTCTGGCTTCCGGCAACTTGAGTCACTACAGTCGTGTTTATCACTGCGTTCTCTTATTTGCTGCCTTTCAAACTGTCTTTGTGAAGCCATCTTGAATTTGTCTCAGAGTGTGCTTTGTTTATGGTGGAAATGATGAGGCCTGGGCCAGCTTCACAGTGCACTGTGGGAAGGCAGAGCTGCTGCACACTACCCAGGTTCCCCAGCCTTGCTTACTGGGTGACACCTGGGAGCCTTTTTGTCCAAGGCCACTGAGAGGTCATTCTGATGGGAGAAAAAAACAGACTCTCCCGATGATGGCCTTGTCTGCAGCGTGGTCCCGCGTGGTGGTTTTTATGTGCACACCCGAACAGGAAAGGCAGTCATGCTCACAGGGAGGTCAGGTTTTTCATCTACCTGTCAAGCTAAGAAGAGACCTGCTCTTGGGTTCCTTGGAGACCAAAGGCTGTGGATCCCAGAGGCAGAGATGGGACTTCTGAACTGCAAAGCATGCCTTGTCAGGCAGTCTGGTTCTGAGGAAAGGCTTTTCTACCCCAGGACTTTTGCATTTGGCTCTTAGAGTTGGTGTGGAACATTCTTGCCCACACTCTTTGCATGGCTGAGTCTTTCTCAAACTTTTAGCTTGCAGGTTAAATATTTAGAGATATCTTCTTTGATAACCCAGCTTAAAGTATCCTATTCCTCCCCAAGTGTTCATCCATATATCATATTTTATAAAGTATGTGATATTTCCAGAAACTGTTCTGAGGATTAGGGGTAAAAAACACAAATAGGCAGAATCTCTGCCTATTTGCAGCATTTGTCAAACTTGAGCATGCACCTGAGTCATCTGGTGGGCCTGGTAGAACAGATACCTTGACCCATGATTATCTGAGTCAGTTGGTATTGGTGAGGCCCAAGAATCTACATTTCTAGCAATACTCCTGGGGCTGCTGGTCCAGGGACCCCACTGATCTGGTGGATAAGTTTCCTCTCAGACCTGTGCTTGCTTGTTTCGATGTCATGATTTGCAAGTCTTTTTCTCTCTTTGTTTACTGGTGTTTCTTTTTTCTCCCTGGGTACTCTGTGAGGGGGAATCATCTCTGCCTTGTCTTCAGTGTATTCCTCATGTCTAGCAGGTGACCAGCACACAGTAGGTGCCCCAGAGATACATGAAAGGATGAAGGATAGTGGACAGCAAGAAAAAAACCCCTCATTGTCCTTCCTCCCTGTGAACACCCCTCTTAATTTAGCCACTTCCATCTTCCATGAGAAAGCTTAGAAGGAGGGACAAGCAGAATCAGAGTCTCTCACCCCCAGTGGGAACCTCATGTATTTAGTCAGGTGACTTTAGCGAAAGCAGTGCTTTATGACACGGTAAGATTACAGAGTAGTGAGTGAGTAAGAGATGAGAGTGAGGGACAGACAGGCAGGCAGAGAGATAGAGACTATGTGATGGTTGTTCACAGGTATAGATTGGGTGGTAGGAGGAAGGATTTTGCATCAGAGCCCTTGTGGCATTTAAGCTTCCAGGCAATCTTTAAAAAGAGTTCCTAGAATTTGGGCAGTGAGATCATTCTTGCTGAGAGCCATCTTTGTGCCTAGGATTTTGAGATTAGAGAAAATTCTGTGCGGTAAAATCTTATATAGGTAACCAGAGCAACGTGGTCACTTTTACCTCATGCCTGGAGATAGAACCTTATCCCCTGCCCAGTAACAGCAGAGCCCAAAGTGTCTTTGTAACTTACAACGGGGCATCTGAAGAAGTTTCCTAAAGAATGTTTTGGTGTTTGGGACCATTTGCAATTGATGATTTTGTGGGAGGTATAAAGCATCTTAGTCTGTTCTGACTACTGTTAAAAAAAAGAATACCATAGACTGGGCGGCTTAAAAACAGCAGAAAGTTATTTCTCATAATTGTGGAGGCTAGAAGTCTGAGATCAGGGTGCCGGCAAGGTTGAGTTCCAGCGAAGGCCCTCTCTGTGTCGTCGATGGCTGCCTCCTTACTGTACCCTTGCTGGGCAGAAGTGGGGAGGAAGCTCTCTCGGGCCTCTTGTAAGGCCACTGGTCCCATTCATGAGACTCTGTTCTCGTGAGCTGATCACCTTGCAGAGGTGCTGTCTCCTGATACCACCACCTTGGGGGTTAGGTTTCAACAACGGAATTTGAGGGGATACAAACATTCAATGTATAACACCAAAGGAGGCTTGAGTCAAACCCTGAGCAGTTCCCAAGCCCAGGAGACATTGGTATTCTTTATTTCCTTGGCACCAAAATAAATAAAAGCATCCTCTGCACAAATGTAGGGACACTGGCTTCATTTTGCCTTGGATCCATTCATTCTACCTAAGATCAAAATCAACCTGGGGTCTAATACATTTTTTGCGAAAAGTGTGATTTCGAATAAATAAAAAGTGGCATATATATATTCATTTTCTGACTGAGAGACTGTATGTAGTTCTCAACAGTGCTTGCAACAGTCTATGCTCTCAAGAAGCCAAAGGGAGTTTGGTTTGAGAGTCAGAAGACATAAATTATTTTTTAATTGTGACTTTAATTGTGATTATGCACACCCATCATAAAGTTTACTAGTGCAAGCCTTGTAAGTGCACCATTCAGTGCATTACATTTATAATATTGTACAACCATCACTACTGTAGGCAAAACCTTTTCATCACTGTTGAACAGAATATTTTGTAACCATTAAGCAATAATTCTACACCTCTCTCCCTCAGTCCCCTGTAAGCACATTTTGACTTTCTGTCTCTTTGAATTTATCTCTTCTGTGTATTTCATATAACTATAATGATATGTTATTTGTCTCTTTCTGTTTGGCTTATTTCACTTAGCATAACGTTTCCATTGTTCATCTCTGTTGCAGCATTTTTCAGAATGCTCTTCCTTTTTATAGCTGAATAATATTCCACTATATGCATAAATCACATTTTGTTTATTCATCTTTTAATAGACATGTGTTGTTTCTATCTTTTGGCTATTATGAAAAATACTGCTATGAACATTGGTTTACAAATACCTTTCAAGTCCCTGCTTTCAGGTTTGTTTGTTTTTTAATTTTATATCCAGAAGTGAAATCCCTCGATCATGTGGTAGTTCAACGTTTACTTTTGTGAGTATTGTTTTCCGAACAGGTTCCCAGGATGGCTGCACCATGTTTACATTCCCGCCAGTAACATATGTGTTCTGATTTCTCCACTCTTCACCAACACTCATTGTTTTTTTGTTTCTGTTTTGTTTTGGTTGTGATAGTAGTCATTCTAGTGGATATGAAGTTATATTTCATTGTGGTTCTGATTTGCATTTCCCCAGTGATTAGTGATGTTTAATATCTTTTCTTGTACTTATTGATCATCTCTATATCTTTTGGGGAGAACGGTCTATTGAAGTCCTTTGCCCATTAAAAATTTTTTTTTAAATTTTTATTTAGTTTTGAGAGAGAGAGAGATGGAGCATGAGTGGGGGAGGGACGGAGAGAAAGGGAGACACAGAAACCAAAGCAGGCTCCAGGCTCTGAGTTGTGAGCACAGAGCCCGACACAGGACTCCAACTCGGGAAAGGTAAGATAGTGACCTGAGATGAAGTCGGACGTTTAACAGACTGAGCGACCCAGGGGCCCCTGCTCAAATTTAAATTGGGTTATCTTTTTTCCATTGAAGGTGATTAAGGTGGGCCCCTAATCTCATATGACTGGAGATCTTTATATATTATGGATATTAAATCCTTATCAGACATACGATTTGCAAGTATTTTCTCCAGTTGTGTAAACTGTCTTTTTACTTTCTTAATAATGTCCATTAGTGTCCAAAGTCTTAAATTTTGATGAAGTCCAATTTATCTCCTTTGTCTTTTGTCATTCATACATTTGACATCATATTTAAGAATCCATTGTCAAATCGAAGGTTGTGAAGAGGACATGAGGTTTTCTGGAATAGGAGATGAAGTCAACACTTGTTATGACTCTAAGATGGCACATAGGTTTGTGAATTCCCTGAATTATATGCACAGTTTTGTGCTTTGTCTGGAGTTGTAAAGAGATCTCTGTATTAAAGATAATAACAAGGGAACATTCTGATACGAATGACTAGCTGTTTGCTTTAGAGTTTTGTCTGCTGACATCTCCCAAAGCATCACTTAGAGAGGCAGGCAACCTGGCCCACCCTGTGGCAAGATCCGGAACATGTTAATTGAGCTTGGTACTAGATCTATCACACTTGCAGGTCTTTTCTCTTTATATATGCTGAGTATTCATGAGCTTTGGTGGATTTTAAGAAACGCATTTAATACTCGGCCCTGTTTCTAAATGTAACACTGTATATACTTCCTTTGGAATTATGCTTGATGTTAATTGAAGGAATGAAGTCCAAGCCTAGTTTATAAATTGTGGTTTCTTCATAAGGGAAATCAGATCATGATACCTTCGGTAGATATTAAAGAGGTGACCCTGGTGAATAGGAGGAAAAAGTAGGAGGGTTAATGGAGTAGAAAATAGAAGCAGGTTGCATTCCTGAAGAGGCTGGGTCAAAAAGAGCCAGAAGATTGAAAAGCTGATGAAGAAAAATTGGCCAGGTATAAGCCTCCTCATCAAAGTACTCATTAAAATGTTGGCTTGGAATCCAGAAAGAGGGCATGCACATGTTCTTAAGGTAACAATGTCCATAAATGCTCATAATAGGGCTCGGGTCATGGTGAAGGTGGCTCTTAGAAAGTCATTTTTTCATTAGAACCGATACTCCTTATACCCAACACTGGGTAAATGTGAGGCATTTGCAAAGCCCATGTTCCTTGTCTTAAGTGTCTCCTCAGGAAATGGAAAGGCTTCAATTATATTTGCATTGGATTTATTTAGCTCCTTTGTGCTTTCATTTGATCAGCACAGAGAAACTTCTTTATGGAGGTGGATGTTTAGTGCCTTTGGAAATCTGTGGCCTCCGCTTAGGACACCTTGGAGATCATTTCTGGAAGGAAGGTCAGAATGAGTGGCAGCAGGGGTTGGAAAACCTCCCTCTGACACGGAGTCACCCCGTTAGTTCACACAGCGGGTCACAACTCAAGGGAGGTGTTTGAGAGGCTGGCTAATCAGAGAAGCTGTGTGGTCCTAAAACTTAAATTGCCTTCTTCATTATACAGTCAGTGGGACTATTTCATCAGGTCAGGCTCTTTGCCTCCGGATAGTGGTAAGACCTGGGAGAAGGGGCTTTAGCTGGGAAGGAAGGGAGGCAGAAACTGGCTCTTCCCTAGTTCCCTATCTCTGTGTTTGTGGTGGGTGATGGAAAAAGAAGCCTGGAGAGGGAGATATGTTCTTATTAGTGGTCAACGTGGTTAACCCTGCAGAAATCAATTGACCAACCTTGTTAAGTTTATCATCTGCAGTAGCATAGAAGTGGGAAGCAACAGGGTTATAGACAGATTTATCATGTGCTGAAGCCCTAACCCCCAGTGTATTGGCATACGGAGGTTGGGCCTTTGGGAGGTAACTGAAGTTAGATGAAGTTGTGAGGATGGGGTCTCCATTATGGGATTAGTGTCCTTATAAGAAGAGAAAGACACCAGAGCTCCCTGTCTCCCCACAATGGAGAAACAGCCGTCTACAAGCCCAAAAGACAATTGTCATCAGAACCCAACCATGCTGGCATCCTGATCTTACACCCCAGTCTCCAGAAGTGTGAAAAATATATTTCTGTTGTTTAAGCTCGAGCTAAGTAAGACATAAAGAAGCCAGTCTGGCATCTGCTGAAACATGAGCCTGTCTCAGAGTGAAAATCCATGAGCCCCCTGTCACGGAAATGCTATTTCTGAGCACTGTGACCAAGAATGTTTGGAAAGAACTGGTTTCTCCTTTCCCCTTGGTTGTGTACTAGCTCTTTCACTCTGAGCAAATAGCTTACCTAAGTCTTATTTGTTTTCTCAACTGCAAAAGAAGAATAACAGTCCCACCCATCTCATAGGCTCTTTATGCTCAAGCACATATAAACATTTAGCATAGTTTCTAGACATATTAGGTGCTCAATAAATGTTGGCCATAGTGAATATGTATTTATGGTCATGCAGAGAGTTTGGCTCTTTCCTACTTCATGAGTCCTATCATACACCATTCTCTCCACTGCTTTCTGAACATAAGTTATACTGGGTATCTTTGGGCATTTTTGTTTGTTTGTTTCAAATAAGCCATGTCTCTCCCACCTCAGGGCCTTTGTGCATGCTGTTTCCTCTGCCTTAAATATAACCACTCTCTTTGCTAGTTAACTCACATTCATCCATTGGCTTTAGGCTAAAGCATCACTTTTTTGGGAGACCCTCCTTGAATTCTGTGGCACTAGGCCTCCATCCACCCCCTTCTTTAATCATGCTGACATATTTTTTCAAGTATTTTTGTGAGGATTGGACTATTATTTTTCTTTCCCACCAGACTGTAAGCTTTATGTGAACTCACTGTGGCCTTAAACCATGTGGGCACAAAAAACTACTGGCCGAAGAAACCTGTGGTGTCTTTCGATGTAGCTCCTTGAGCACAGGGGTGGTAACAGTTCCTCAGAGCTGAAAATGCTCAGTCAAACCTATAATGTCCAGGGTGGCAGCTAAGGAGGGGGGCTAAATGCACTATTCAACCTGGTCCTAATATATNAGACACAGAAACTGAAACAGGCTCCATGCTCTAACTTGCTGTCAGCACAGAGCCTGATGCGGGGCTCGAACCCACGAACCGTGAGATCATGACCTGAGCCGAAGTTGGACGCTCAACCGACTGAGCCACCCAGGTGCCCCGGGTCCTAATGTATTTTTGAGGAGCTGAGGTCTAGGCAGTTTCATTTGGCTTCTGAGGACTTTGGCAAGACTCACCTAAGTGGTAAGCAAGTCTAACCAGCCAGTAGCCCCACTGAATAAAGAGTCGCTAATGGCCCATTTTTCATTTTAAAAAGTAGCCAAGTGCACCGAGGTCAGCGCTCCACCATCGAGAGGCAAAACCACATCACTGGCAAATCACAGGCCCCCGTGGATAGCGCTCTTGCAGGGTCAGTTCAAACTGGAAGCTAAAACAAAATGGATCATTTAAGCAGAAAAACCCATCTGAAGAAAACCCAAAGAACCACACTTTGTTTTGTAGCTGCTTCAGGGAATTCACATTTAATCAGTATTGAAGGCTGCAGCATTTGCCATGAGAATTCTTGCATCGTATCTCAGTTTTAGTGATTCCTTTTTAATTAGTTGCTGCTCTGCAGAAACCCTAAAGTGCTTCAAACAATCGGGAGACAAATAAAACTGGGAGTTGCATTTGCTTATGGCACAACCGCGTTTGCTTTCTTGGTTTGGGGCAATTTTGCTAACAAGTGACCTGTAACCTACTTCTAAGGCTACCAGTAGATAATTATTTGGTAAATTTTCATACTTCAGTTTATGATACTAATTAGTTCTCCAACCAGTATTCCCCAGGCAATGGCTGTAGTCCTACCTCATTACATTTGTGATCCTTGCCACTCGGGATGTCCTGTTTTCATTGAAAAGATGAAAAGCTTAATTTGTGCCCCCACATTCCTGTATTTTTATGTGTTGTCTGTTGTATGTTCCTGCCAGGAGACTTAGAATACTCTGTAATTTAAAAACTCAAAGGGAACTGAGCAAAATGCTTGTCATTTTGAAGCCATTTCTTTGATTGCAATCATGATCATCTTAAAAGTAATAACACAACTTGAACAGACTTCAGGTGAGGCCTTGAGAAGGGGATGGAGGCACTGCGGTGACAGGTGAAGGGTCTGGCATCAGGTGGTTGCAAATTCAGATCACTTCCCTACACGCAACTGGGCAAATGCCATGGTAATCTGGGTCTAAACGGTTGATAAAGCCATCTGCCTTGCAGAACTGCTCCACTGGTGTGGTGAGATCACAAGGTGGTTTTGCACACACATGCTTGATAATCTATGCTATGTAATAGAAATACATTATGTGTCACATACATAGTTAAAATTTTTCTAGGAGCCACATTAAAGAAAAAGATAAAATTATTTAATACATGTGTGAAATATTATTTCACTATGCATACAAATTGAAATAGGTCCTTTTAAAGTTTTTAAGTCTTTTAAATTCATTTTATCAAAACATTTCACATGAGGCTCGCCATATTTTAAATGTTCAACAGCCAGATATGGCTAGGGGCTCCTGTATTGGACCATGTATCAGTGAATCATTAATAAGTTCTCATTTCCATCTTCTCCCTCCCCCCCCCTCCTTTTTTTTTGAGAGGGTGTGAGAGTGGGGCAGAGCGAATCCCATGCAGGCTCTGCACTATCAGTGCAGAGCCCGAAGTGGGGATCAAGCTCATGAGCCATGACATCAAGACCTGACTCGAAATCAGATGCTTAATGCACTGAGCCACCCAGGCACCTCTCTTCTTTTGTATTTTAGAAGTATTGTTTAAACTTAAGTTTTCCAGCCAGTGGAGTGGCTGATATGGAGAAGTGGGAATCTGTCCTTGAAGTCCTGAAATTTATGTAGCTGTGAGAGGAATAACCGTGAGCATAGTGACTGTTATAGTTGCTGGTGGTTTCTTGAATTTTAATTGCCATAGGCAATATGGTTCTAATGGGGAGAAATTTGTTGCTTGATATTAAAAATGGGCATGCAAATCAAACAGTGCTATTAGGTACCGCTAAAAACAGCTTGAAAATGAAATCCATACAATTGTCTAGTTCATTTGGTCTAGTGTTTAGGTTTTTAGATCTTAAGAGGAGGTCCATGAATGGACTTTGGGGGCACCTAAGGCCTTCAAAATTATTCCCAACTTATCAGTGTTATTTTTTATTAAAAATTTTTTTCACATTCATTTTTGAGAGTGTGAGTGGGGGAGGGGCAGAGAGAGAATCTGAAGCAGATTCCAGGTTCTGAGCTGTCAGCACCCTGCCCCATGCGGGTCTCAAACTCACCATAAGATCATGACCTGAGCTGAGGTCAGATGCTTAACCAACTGAGCCACCTAGGCGCCGCTCAGTGTAATTTATTATATGTATATTTTTCTGTGTAAAGAATCCACAGCTTCTGTCAGGTTCTTACATGGGCCAAGGAAATAAGAGAAATAAAGTGTCAGCAGCTCGGGCAGTAGAAAATTCTGTTGGTTATGGAGGAAGTTCTGTTTACACAGGAACTAGGCTTTGACACCAGTGGGAACAGAAGTTGTAAATTGTTTCTTGTCACCATTACCCAGGAAAATCCCTCACCTCCCCCACCGGCTGGGGAATGTCGGCACCACGAGGCACTTGGGAGCTCAGACTGACAAAAGAAATGGCAGATTCATGTCTCCTGGCTTATGCTCACTCCAGGGCATCCACTGGCGAAACAGGTTTATTTTTTGGTTGAGGGCACAGGGTTGAATGCATCTGAATTAACTGAATATATGACAGCTACCTCTCCTGTGTGGCCATGGCAATAACAGCTGTGGGAATAGGTGGTGGGTTCTGAATTCAAATCTCCATTTGTTTGTTAAATGAGCCACATTTGTCTCCTTGAGCCTCTTGCTCATGGATAGAATGATGATATTTGATGTGTCTTCTAATTTCTTTTTGGAGTGGATTTGTTCAGAGTTGGAAACCTGTCACAATGCAAATTATGACCAAATGTAATTTATATGACAGAGTGATTTTAAAAGGAAGTTGTAATGGAAGGATCTAGAATTGGATTTGCTTTTAAGTGGCACCGGCTGACTCCTAAGTCTGGAGGCACATGGGAAGCTCTGATGAGAGATTTCTCTGCCTAACTCTGGTGTCACATGACTGGAGTGGAGCTCTTTATTGTTGTGGCCATATACATGCCTCTGACCTTGAATGAGAACAGTTGAGGGAGGAAAGCTCTTTCCCATGGAAACCTGCACACTTCCATGGGTCTTGTAGCAGGTTCATTGTCTGTGAAACAGACTAGAAAGAAAGGGTGTGAGGTAAGAGAGCACTGTAGATGCACCTCTTCTGGGAGACGAGGATCTTGTTCTGTTGGCTGGTGGACTTGGGAGTATACTGGAAAACCATGCCCCTAATAGTCCACCCTTTTGTAGAAACTTCTTTGGAGGGTTGATTAACGTAGCAGATGTAATTCCCTTTGCAAGGCCTCATCTGGAGGAGGCAGTGAACAGACATCTTAAGCACTTCAGTGTCTTACCTTCATTAAGTTGTTCTGTTGCCGAGTGTGACTGACTGCTTGTTAGTCTCAAGATTTTAGCTCCAAAGAAGGCAGTTTGGTTGGAGTAGGGCACAGTGGAGGAATCTGTGAGATGCCTAGACACCTGGTCATTTCAATCAAATTTTTGGTCAGATGAGTAAGCCAGATGTCTGACATCATAGCAAATGAAAATGACACCCTTCCAAATCCTATTTTTTGGTTTCAATAGGTATTATAGCTGCAATTGGTGTCAACAATAGAGCCAGGGAACAATTTGTAGCCAATTCATTATCTAAGACCCTGGGAGTTGCTGGGATTCTAAAAGACACCCGTTTGGAAACCCACTCATTTTGGTGACCTGGGTTATATTCTGGAACTACCAGATAATGTGCAGAAATGGAAAGTTGGGTCTAGCCACCCAGAGGTGTTTTACTGGGAGCGACGAATGGTTGCAACAGACCAAAGAGACTTCATTGTAAACATGACCCTGTTGATGAACGTGCTCCTGCTTATCCTTGTCTACAGGTGAACTGGGCCAGGTTGCCGCCTTCTGCAAGCCAGCAGTCAGGATGCAGGACTGAATGGTGAGTTTGATGCCTTATTCTTCACGGACAGACATTTGTTTCACGTCTATCTTTGGGTTCTGGGCAGAATGCAGGCATTGGATGATCTGAAAGACTCAAAATACTCCCAAGGAAGTAGATAACGTAATGGAAGAAAAAAAAAAATCAACACTACAAAAGGTTTTTATTTTATCAGCACCACTGCAAAAAATGAAGAATCACTTCAGAACATATCAAATAGAAAATAATAATTTATTTTAACTTCATTTTACTTAATGTTTGTAACTAATCATGATTTCGTGAGCTTGCTTGTAAAACTCTGTCCCTTCCAATCTACAAAGCAAAGGTTTACTACAAATGAGCACTTAAAATTCCACAAACCATCTCCACCCACGACTTTCCTGTACATGCAAATTCTTCCATCGGGCTGCAATATTTGCAAACATGCTTTAAACTTCCATAAAGCTGCACGGTATTTGGCTTTCTGTTCAAACCTTTACACACTCGTGGGAACTTTAACCAGAAAAATGTTTAAATGTGTATCCCAACTCTAAGCACTGCTGGTGTGGTTATGTATATTAAATCATTAACCACAGAGTTGGGTAGTTTGGAGTTGAAGCCTTGACCTAAATCATATATTACTGGTCACTCATATGAAACACATCCAACAAAGTAACGATTATAAAATAGGGTTCCCTTAAAAATACATACTGGCGGTCGTACCTGTGTTTTCGGCAGGAAAAAAAAAGCGTGTTTAACTTTTTTGTATGAATATAGTTTAAACAAATTATTCTGTGAAAGTATGCTTAATAAAAGATCTTTTTGAAATTTAAACACTTTATGTAAAAGGTAGCAAGTAAAAAAGTACAATTTGCTCTTTGAAAAAAGCTCTGTTTGTTAATATTGCCTTGGTTACCGGTGGTGTTTCTCCATTTAAAATAGAGCTAGTTGCAGAGCTGGTCAATCTGGACTATAAACAGGATGACCGTATTTCTCTTATATACAAAAACTTGCCGCATTGAACGAGGCAGGAATTTCTACCCCAATGGTAGCGTTCTCGTTTATGTACACAACGCAGAAGTGAAAATTATACAGTAGTCACGGACAGGAAGGAGTTGTATACTCTCGTGCCGTCAGGGGATTTGGTGCCGTGGGTTAAGAGTTCCTGGATCGTCATCCAATTGTCAAATATCTTTTTGTTCCTCTTCTTCATCATCTTTTTGTGGCTCAGTTCCAGGATGTTCATCTCCTTCCTGTCGTCGGCCGCCTGCTGCTCCCTCAGGCAATCCAGCCTGCTCTGCATCATGAACTCGCGCCTGCGCCGCTGCTCCTTGGCCTTCACCACGTGCTGCTTCCTCTCCTCTTTGCTCCAGTAGCGCCCCAGCTTGAGCTCGCTCACCGCGTCGTCGTCCGTGGTCATGCCGCTGCGCTCCTCGCGGATCTTGAGCGCGCGCTCCCGCAGCAGGCGGTCGCGCACGGGCCGCTTGGTGATGTAGCGCGTGCCGTCGCTGCGCACCTTGACCTTCCACTCCAGCCGGGCCTCGGCCGCGCCGGCCGCGTTCAGGTCTTTGCACATGCTCACCAGGCTCATCTGGCTCTGCGCGTACTCCACGGCCGACTTCTGCTGGATCAGCTGCATGTAGCTCTGGTAGTGCTGCGCGTGCGCCGGGATGTGGGCGTGTTTGTAAGGCGAGTGGGGGAAGGGCGCCAGGTAGGAGCCGCCGGCCAGCGGGGGGCCGGGGCC